>NC_029791.2:24453916-24468833 GCF_000816755.2 Arachis ipaensis | reverse complement strand
AAAAACAAATAAATTTATATCTACCTAAAAAATAACCATTAATAAAAAGTGCTTTTTTGATTAAAAAAATTATCTACTACATTTTATTAAAATATTACAGATAAAAAATCAGTCTGTAATTTAAAATATTTCATGAAAAATATTAAAATAAGAGTTAATAGTTAAAATCTTTCCTGAAAGCATCACAAAGCCCTAAAATGAAACAGCCCTACCTAAAAAAATCATAACTTAGACAGTAAAAGCAAAACATTCTTACCCATTCATATCATATAAGAACAGTCATACAAATCCTTAGTCATCCCAAACCCTACCCAGACTCAGAAGAACACATGAGTCACGTTACTAGAAAGACATCACGCCACAAAATAACTCAAAAAACAAGAAAAATGTTTCATCCTTACCTCTAATCATCGCAATGGCTTCCTCCACTATCAATGTTGCTCCAGGAGACGAACAGCTCTGTATTCAGTACCGATACCTCTTCTGTTTTAATCGCCTTCCAACATTGATAAAGGTTGATGGCGTGGTTTAAATGTTGGGTCAAAGGCTTAGAGAATAGCTTGAGGGAGACGATACGTTTTGGAGCAAAACAGAGAGAGATGGTTGTTAACAGAGGGGTGATGCTTTGCAACGTTTTGAATCTCTCCTGGACACTAAACGACGTCGCATCAAGACCTGGAGGCCATTGAATCAAAACGGCATCGTTTTATTAGTGTGCCACACGGGCAGTTAATGGAACACGTCACCCAACGTTAGTCACCTCAACGAAGGAGATGACGGAAGGACGAACGTGGTCATGTCCGTCATCTTTCGGGGACGATTTTGATTAACTTTATCTTTCGGGGACGAATATAGAGATCGAGGTATCTTTTTGAGACGATTTTGACTATTAACTCATTAAAATAAAGATTTGCGTTCCGAGCTCCTCCGCATTTCACATATCTCTTTCCTGCGCCTCCACACTCATCCCATCCAAATGCTCTATTGGTGGCGCCTCGCAGCCTTGCACCGCCGTCGCACCTTACGTCGCCGTCGCGCCGAACTTCCATTGCACTGAACTTCCATCGCCACAAAACTTCGTCACACCCCTTCCTGGCTCGTCGTTCCCTTTCGAACCCTAATGTGCATTTCTCCACCACCGTCTACGTCACCTCCGTCCTCATCCTCTTCACTTTCTCCTGCGTTCACTCTTTCTACCTTCCCGGTGTCCCCCTCGAGATTTTCAAACCGCACGTCTTCCATTTCTCTATCTCTTTTTGAGATTCGCGCTCTCCTTTCCCTTATTTGAATTTATGCGCTACTTGTTTTATTAATTTCTCGATCAAAGCTATTCTCACAAAAATTACTAGTGCATTTCTCGCTTGTGTATTGCTTAGTTGATGTGTTTCTCTCTTCGATCTCGCCTCAGTCGTGCAGGTAACTTTAATCTTCTTTCTCTTTTATTGCTATTTTCGTGTTGTAATTCCTATGTTTTGTTTTCTTTCATTCACTTTCATCGCTAATAAGACATATTGATTAGTTTATTTTATCCGAAATTGCTAGGTTTTGGACTTTTGGAAAAGGATTTTCTACAAAGGAAACTTAAATATTAATCATGTGATGCTTAATCCACTCATAATTACTTATAATTGTTGATTCATAGCTAAAATTGTTCCAATTCCATGTGCCTGCAATATTAAGCTAATCGTAAGCTAATAGATGAATTGAAGAAGATAATTTTTTCTATTTTTTTTGGTGAGACCATAAGTGTGATCTTATCTGACAGTTAAGGACTATAAAAGATGGCATTACAAATTTTGGATCTTGTATCATTTAGTTTAATTTAATCCTATAACATTAACAAGTTATATGTACTTTTTATATATTTATATATGTATATGTTTGCAACCTGCTATGTGTTGATAAGAAATATATTAATGCCATAATGTCTGGTTATTGTTTTGAATTTCTTACTATTCATACTTTATCAGTTAAAATGAGGTGATTTAGGTGATAACATATTCATACTTTGCTTATGGGAATCCATCGATCACTTCTTTCTCCATTTAATTCTCTTTTCTTCCTTTCTTTTTCATTTTCTTATGCTCAATATGCTACAATATTTATTTTTTCCTTGTAGATTTTCGGATGCTAATTTGAGATCATTCTTTTTCAGGAATGTGTATTGATGAGCAGATAATTTATACCCTTTTTGGCATTATTTTTATATAGTTTTTAGTATGTTTTAGTTAATTTTTACTATATTTTTATTAGTTTTTATGCAAAAATCACATTTCTGGACTTTACTATGAGTTTGTGTGTTTTTTCTGTGATTTCAGATATTTTCTGGCTGAAATTGAGGGACCTGAGCAAAAATCTGATTCAGAGGCTGAAAAAGGACTACAAATGCTGTTGGATTCTGACCTCCCTGCACTCGAAGTGGATTTTTTGGAGCTACAGAAGCCCTATTAGCACGCTCTTAATTGCGTTAGAAAGTAGAAATCCTAGGCTTTCTATCAATATATAATAGTCCATACTTTGCTCGAGATTTGATGGCCCAAACTGGCGTCCAAAGTCAGCCTAAAACATCTTCGCGTAAAACGCCCAAACTGGCACCTGAATTGGAGTTAAACGCCCAAACTGGCACCAAAACTGGCGTTTAACTCCAGGAACAGCCCAAGCATGAAAAAGCTTCAATGCTCAACCCAAGCACACACCAAGTGGGCCCCGGAAGTAGATTTCTGCACTATCTGCACTTAGTTACTCATTTTCTGTAAATCCTAGTTACTAGTTTAGTATAAAAACTACTTTTAGTGATTTATTTTATATCTTTTGACCATCTTTTGATATTGTACACGTTTGGAGGCTGGTCATTCGGCCATGCCTAGACTATTTTCACTTATGTATTTTCAACGGTGGAATTTCTACACCCCATAGATTAAGGTGTGGAGCTCTGCTGTTCTTCATGAATTAATGCAAAGTACTATTGTTCTTCTATTCAATTCAAGCTTATTCTTATTCTAAGATATCCACTCGCACTTCAACCTGATGAATGTGATGATCCGTGACACTCATCATCATTCTCACTTATGAACGCGTGCCTGACAACCACGTCCGTTCTATCTGCAATAGCTTGAGTGTGTATCTCATAGCCTCCTGGTCCACGACGCATGGTTGCCTCTCCTGACAACAGAGCCTTCCATTCCTTGAGATCAGAGTCTTTGTGGTATAGGCTAGAACCATTGGCAGCATTCTTGGGATCCGAAAAGTCTAAACCTTGTCTGTGGTATTCCGAGTAGGATCCGGGAGCCGGAAAGTCTAAACCTTGTCTGTGGTATTCCGAGTAGGATCTAAGAAGGGATGACTGTGATGAGCTTCAAACCTGCGAATGTGGAGCGCAAGTGACAGTGCGCAAAAGGACAATGGTCCTATTCTGACGCTAGCGGGAACCGACAGATGATTAGCCGTGTAGTGACAGCGCATATGGATTTGTTTTCATCCGAGAGGATCATGTAGCTTGCCATGGAAGGAGGTAATACATGGTTGGAGGAAGGCAATAGGAAAGCAGAGGTTCAGAAGCAACAAAGCATCTCTATACACTTATCTGAAATTCCCACCAATGAATTACATAAGTATTTCTATCTTATTTTATATTTTATTTATATTTTATTTATCAAAATCTCATAACTATTTTAATCCGCCTGACTGAGATTTACAAGGATGACCATAGCTTGCTTCAAGCCGACAATCTCCGTGGGATCGATCCTTACTCACGTAAGGTATTACTTGGACGACCCAGTGCACTTGCTGGTTAGTTGCATTGGAGTTGTGAAAAAGTGTTGAGATCACTATTTCGCCATACCAAGATTTTAAATCACAATTTCGTGCACCAAGTTTTTGGCGCCATTGTCAGAAATTGTTCGAGTTTGGACAACTGACGGTTCATCTTGTTGCTCATATTAGGTAATTTTATTTTATTTTTAAGCTTCTTATTTTCGAAAAATTTCAAAAAAAAAAAAAAGAAAAAAATTTTTTTCTGAAGAACAAAATAAAATATGTGTAGTTTTCTAAAAATTCTTCAGAATTTTTAAGAATGAATTCTAGAGTTTCAGATGATGCTTTTATCATTACAGGAGCTAGTTGATTCCCATCAATTTGGCTGTTGTATGTAATATCCTGCTAAAACTTGGCTAGCCATGTCTAATCTTTTTTTAGACTGAAACTTTAGACTAATATTGCATGATTCCTAGAATGCGTATAAAAAATTTTGAATTTCTTTATTTTCTTTTCCTAATTAATTTTCGAAAAAAAATCCAAAAAAATTAATAAAATCATAAAAACCAAAAATATTTTGTGTTTTTTGTTTGTGTCTAGTGTCAAATTTTAAGTTTGGTGTCAATTGCATCTTTTTAATTTTTCCTAAAATTTTCGAATAAAAAACTCATGCATGGTGTTCTTCATGATCTTCAAGTTGTTCTTGATGATTTTCTTTGTTTAATCTTGTGATATTCTTATTTTGTATCTTTTCTTGTTTTTCATATGCATTCTTGAATTATTAGTATCTAAAGTTTAAAAATTTTTAAGTTTGGTGTCTTGCATGTTTTTCTTTTCTTAAAAATTTTCAAAAACATGTTCTTGATGTTCATCATGATCTTCAAAGTGTTCTTGGTGTTCATCTTGACATCCAAAGTGTTCTTGCATATTTTCCTTGTTTTGATTCATAATTTTTATGTTATGTGTCATTTAGATGTTTTTCTCTTTCCTCATTAAAATTCAAAAAATAAAAAAAAATAATATCTTTCCCTTTTCTTCTCATAAATTTTCAAAAATTTGATTGACTTAATCAAAAAATTTTTAAAATTTAATTGTTTCTTATGAGTCAAGTCAAATTTTCAATTTAAAAATCTTATCTTTTCAAAACTTTTTCAAAAATCAAATATTTTCTATTTTTCTTTTATATTTTTCGAAAATTTCAAAAATTGATTTTCAAAATCTTTTTCTTATTTTTATTTCATATTTTCGAATTTATTACTAACATTTAATATTTTGATTCAAAAATTTTCAAGTTGTTACTTGCCCATTAAGAAATGTTCAATCTTTAAATTTTAAAATCATATCTTCAAGTTTCTTGTTAGTCAAGTAATCAACTTTAATTTTCAAAATCAAATCTTTTTTAATTTCCTTTTCAAATCTTTTTCAAAATAAATTTCAAATCATATCCTTTCAAAATCAATTTCAAAATCTTTTTAAATTTGATTTTCAAATTTTTTTCAATTAACTACTTGACTTTTTGTTTGATTTTAAAAGTTTTCTATTTCAATCATATCTTTTTCAAAACCATCTAACTACTTTTTTTTCTCTCTAATTTTCGAAAATCACTAACCACTTTTTCAAAAAATCTTTTTAATTAATTAATTTAATTAGTTTTCAAATTTTATTTTATTTATTCTCTTAATTTTCGAATTCTAACTCAAAATTTAAATAAAAACAAAAATATTTTTTATTTTATTTTAATTAATTTTCAAAAACTCTCTCTCTCTCATCTCTTTCTATTTATTTATGGTTTAATTACTCTGTTGGTCCTTATAGTTTTGTGAAATTTTCAATTAGGTCCCTATACTTTTTTTTCTTTTTAATTGAGTCCCTGCACTAATTTTTTTTTTCAATTAAGTCCTTCTTAGTAGTAATTGGCTTAATTAAAAAAAAATTTGGTGCAAGAACTCAATTAAAAGGAAAAAAGTATAGGGACCTAATTGAAAATTTCGCGAAACTATAGGGACCAACAGAGTAATTAAACCTTTATTTATTTAATCACTAACACTTCTCTTCTTCTTAAAATTTGAACCCTCTCCCCCTCTCTGTGTTCGAATTTTTCTCTTCTCATTTGTCTACTCTTCTCTTCTTCTACTCACATAAAGGAATCTCTATACTGTGACATAGAGGATTTCTACTCTTTTTTGTTCTCTTCTTTTTCATATGAGCAGGAGCAAGGATAAGAACATTCTTGTTGAAGCTGATCCAGAACCTAAAAGGACTCTAAAGATGAAGCTAAGAGAAGCTAAAGCACAACACTCTGGAGAGGACCTGACAGAATTTTTCGAAAAAAGAAGAGATGGCCGAACCCAATAATAATGGTGGAGATGCAAGGAAGATGCTTGGTGACTTTATTGCACCCTCTTCTGACTTCTGTGGAAGGAGCATCTCAATTCCTGCAATTGGAGCAAACAACTTTGAGCTTAAGCCTCAATTAGTTTCTCTAATGCAGCAAAATTGCAAGTATCATGGACTTCCATTGGAAGATCCTCATCAGTTTTTAACTGAATTCTTGCAAATCTGTGACACTGTTAAAACCCAGGGGGTTAATCCTGAGGTCTACAGACTTATGCTTTTTCCCTTTGCTGTAAGAGACAGAGCTAGGACATGGTTGGACTCACAACCTAAAGATAGCATGAACTCTTGAGAAAAGTTGGTCAATGCTTTCTTGGCCAAATTCTTTCCACCTCAAAAATTGAGCAAGCTTAGAGTGGAAGTCCAAACCTTCAGACAGAAGGAAGGTGAATCCCTCTATGAAGCTTGGGAAATATACAAGTAATTGATCAGAAGGTGTCCTTCTGGCATGCTTTCAGAATGGAGCATCATATGTATATTCTATGATGGTCTGTCTGAACTGTCCAAGATGTCATTGGACAACTCTGCTGGTGGATTTCTTCATCTGAAGAAGACGCCTGAAGAAGCCCAGGAACTCATTAAAATGGTTGCAAATAACCAATTCATGTACACTTCTAAAAGAAATCCTGTGAATAATGGGACAACTCAGAAGAAAAGAGTTCTGGAGATTGATACTCTGAATGCCATATTGGCTCAGAACAAAATATTGACTCAGCAAGTCAATATGATTTCTCAGAGTCTGTCTGGAATGCAAGCTGCATCAGGAAGTACTAAGGAAGCTTTCTCTGAAGAAGAAGCCTATGACCCTGAGAATCCTGGAATGGAAGAAGTGAATTACATGGGAGAATCCTATGGAAACACCTACAATCCTTCATGGAGGAATCATCCTAATCTCTCATGGAAGGATCAACAGAAGCCTAATCAAGGCTTTAATAATAATGATGGTGGAAGAAACAGGTTTGGCAATAGCAAACCTTTTCCATCATCTTCTCAGCAACAGATAGAGAATTCTAAGTAGAGCCACTCTGACTTAGCAACTGTAGTCTCTGATCTATCTAAGACCACTCTCAGTTTTATGACTGAAGCAAGATCCTCCATTAGAAATTTAGAGGCACAAGTGGGTCAGCTGAGTAAAAGAGTTACTGAACTCCCTCCTAGTACTCTCCCAAGCAATACAAAAGAGAATCCAAAGAGAGAGTGCATTGCCATCAACATACCCCACACGGCCAAACCTATAGAGGAGGGAGAGGCAGTGAATCCCATTGAGGAATACCTCAATGGACATCCACTGGCCACTCAAGAGTTCCCTAATGAGGAACCAAAGGAATCTAAGGCTCATATAGAGACCATAGAGATTCCACTAAACTTACTATTGCCATTCATGAGCTCTGATAAGTATTCTTCCTCTGAAGAGGATGAAGATATTATTGAAGAGCAAGTTGCTCAGTATCTAGGAGAAATCATGAAGCTGAATGCCAAATTATTTGGTAATGAGACTTGGGAGGATGAACCTCTATTGCTCATCAATGAACTAAATGATCTGGTTCAACTGAAATTACCTCAGAAGAAACAGGATCCTGGAAAGTTCTTAATACCTTGTACCATAGGCACCATGACCTTTGAAAAGGCTCTGTGTGACCTAGGGTCAAGTATAAACCTCATGCCCCTCTCTGTAATGGAGAAACTAGGGATCTTTGAGGTGCAAGCTGCAAGAATCTCACTAGAGATGGCAGACAATTCAAGGAAACAGGCTTATGGACTTGTAGAGGATGTATTGGTGAAGGTTGAAGGCCAGTACTTCCCTGCTGATTTCATAATCCTAGACACTGGGAAGGATGATGATGAATCCATCATCCTTGGAAGGCCCTTCCTAGCCACAGTAAAAGCTATGATTGATGTGGACAGAGGAGAGTTAGTCCTCCAATTGAATGAGGACTACCTTGTGTTTAAGGCTCAAGGATCTCCATTTGTAACCATGGAGATGAAGCATGAAAAGCTTCTCTCAATACAGAGTCAAACAGAGCCCCCACACTCAACTTCTAAGTTTGGTGTTGGGAGGCCATTATCAAGCTCTGAATCTCTGTGAAGCTCTCTAAGAGCTCACTGTCAAGCTATTGACATTAAAGAAGCGCTTGTTGGGAGGCAACCCAATGTTATTTAATTATATTTATTTATTTTCCATTTCTATTTAATGTTTTCTTTAGGTTGATGATCATGTGAAGTCACAAAAATAACTGAAAAATTAAAAACAGAAAGAAAAACAGCATTAAAAATAGCACACCCTGGAGGATAGGCTTACTGGCGTTTAAACACCAGTAAGGATAGCAGAATGGGCGTTTAACGCCCAGTCTGGCAGCATTCTGGGCGTTAAACGCCAGAATGGGCAGCACTCTGGGCATTTAATGCCAGAAAGGGCTGTCTGGCATCTGGCTGGTGTTTAACGCCAGAAATGGGCAGCAGAGTGGCGTTTAACGCCAGAAAAGGTAGCAGAGCTGGCGTTAAACGCCAGATTTGGCACACAATGGGCGTTTGAATGCAAGAATGGTGCAGGGACTCAGATTCCTTGACACCTCAGGATCTGTGGACCCCACAGGATCCCACCTACCCCACCTCTTCTTCTCTCCTCTTCACACCTTTCCATAACACTCTTCCGCATACACCCTTCACCAATCACCTCAATACCTCTTCCCCAAACACCCCTCACCTATCAAATCTTACCCTCTTCCCCATACTCTCTTCACCACTCACATCCATCCATCATCAAACCCCACCTACCTCAACATTCAAATTCAAACCATTTCCCTCTCAAACCCTACCCCTCATACACGGCTACCCTCTCTCCCTTACCCTATAAATACCCCACCTCACTACCTTCATTTCCACACAACCTACACACTACTACCCCCATGGCCGAACCACTCACCTCCCTCCATTTCTTCTTCTTCTCCTCCCTTCTTTCTTCTTTTGCTCGAGGACGACTAAACCTTTTAAGTTTGGTGTGGAAAAAGCATTGTTTTTTTATTTTTCCATAACCACTAATGACACCTAAGTCTGGAGAAACCTCTAGAAAGAGGAAAGGGAAGGCAATTGCTTCCACCTCCGAGTCATGGGAGATGGAGAGATTTATCTCAAAAATGTATCAAGACCACTTCTATGAAGTTGTGGCCAAGAAAAAGGTGATCCTTGAGGTCCCTTTCAAGCTCAAAAAGAGTGAATATCCGGAGATCCGACATGAAGTTCGAAGAAGATCTTGGAAAATTCTCACCAACCCCATTCAACAAGTCGGGATCTTAATGGTTCAAGAGTTCTATGCTAATTCATGGATCACTAAGAACCATGATCAAAGTGTGAACCCGAACCCAAAGAATTGGCTCACAATAGTTCAGGAGAATTACTTGGATTTTAGTCCGGAAAATGTGAGGTTAGCATTCAACTTGCCAATGATGCAAGGAGACCCTCACCCTTTCACTAGAAGGGTCAACTTTGATCAAAGGTTGGACCAAGTCCTCTTGGACATTTGTGTGGAAGGCGCTCAATGGAAGAGAGACACAAGAGGCAAGTTGGTTCAACTAAGAAGGCTTGACCTCAAGCCCGTGGCTAGGGGATGGTTGAAGTTCATCCAACGCTCAATCATTCCTACTAGCAACTGGTCTGAAGTTACTATAGACCGGGCTATCATGATCCATAGCATCATAAATGGAGAGGAAGTAGAAGTTCATGAGATCATATCCCTAGAACTCTACAAGGTGGCGGACAAGTCCTCTACTTTGGCAAGGTTAGCCTTCCCTAATCTCATTTGTCACCTCTGCAATTCAGCTGAAATTGTCATAGAGGAAGACACCCTCATTGAAGAGGACAAGCCCATCACTAAGAAAAGGATGGAGCAAACAAGAGAGCTCACTCATGGACCTCAACAAGAGCATGATGAAATTCCTCATCATGAAATCCCTGAGATGCCTCAAGGGATGCACTTTCCTCTACAAAACTATTGGGAGAAAATCAACACCTCCTTAGGAGAATTGAGTTCCAACATGGGACAACTAAGGGTGGAGCACCAAGAGCATTCCATCCTCCTCCATGAAATTAGAGAGGACCAAAAGGTCATGAGAGAGGAGCAACAAAGGCAAGGAAGAGACATTGAGGAGCTAAAGCACTCCATAAGATCTTCAAGAGGAAGAACTAGCCGCCATCACTAAGGTAGACCCGTTCTTTAATTTCTTTGTTCTTTATTTTTCTATTTTTCGTTCCCTATGCTTTATGTTTTATCTATGTTTGTGTCTTTATTACATGATCATTAATGTCTAGTGTCTATGCCTTAAAGTTATGAATGTCCTATGAATCCATCACCTTTCTTAAATAAAGAACAAAGAAATTAAAGAACGGGTCTACCTTAGTGATCGCGGCTAGTTCTTCCTCTTGAAGATCTTATGGAGTGCATGGTTTTGAATTTTATCTTGAAGTTAGCTTAATTATTTTGATGTGGTGACAAAACTTTTTGTTTTCTGAATGAATGCTTGAACAGTGCATATTTTTGAATTTGAATGTTAAAACTGTTGGCTCTTGAAAGAATAATGAAAAAGGAGAAATGTTATTAATAATCTAAAAAATCATAAAATTGATTTTTGAAGTAAGAAAAAGCAGTGAATAGACAAAGCTTGCGAAAAAAAAGTGGTGAAAAAAAAAAGAAAGAAAGAAAAAGAAAAAGCAAGCAGAAAAAGCCAGTAACCCTTTAAACCAAAAGGCAAGGGTAGAAAAAGGATCCAAGGCTTTGAGCATTAATGAATAGGAGGGCCCACAGGAATAAAATCCTGGCCTAAGCGGCTAAACCAAGCTGTCCCTAACCATATGCTTGTGGCGTGAAGGTGTCAAGTTAAAAGCTTGAGACTGAGCGGTTAAAGTCGTGGTTCAAAGAAGAAAAAGAGTGTGCTTAAGAGCTCTGAATACCTCTAACTGGGGACTTTAGCAAAGCTGAGTCACAATCTGAAAAGGTTCACCCAGTTATGTGTCTGTGGCATTTATGTATCCGGTGGTAATACTGGAAAAAAAAATGCTTAGGGTCACGGCCAAGACTCATAAAGTAGATGTGTTCAAGAATCAACATACTGAACTAGGAAAATCAATAACACTATCTGAATTCTGAGTTCCTATAGATGCCAATCATTCTGAACTTCAAAGGATAAAGTGAGATGCCAAAACTGTTCAAAAACAAAAAGGCTACAAGTCCCGCTCATCTAATTGAAGCTAATCTTCATTGATAAGTTTGGAATTTATTGTATATTCTCTTCTTTTTATCCTATTTTGTTTTCAGTTTCTTGGAGACAAGCAATAATTTAAGTTTAGTGTTGTGATGAGCGGATAATTTATACCGCTTTTGGCATTGTTTTTATATAGTTTTTAGTATGTTTTAGTTAATTTTTACTATATTTTTATTAGTTTTTATGCAAAAATCATATTTCTGGACTTTACTATGAGTTTGTGTATTTTTCTATGATTTTAGGTATTTTCTGGCTAAAATTGAGGGACTTGAGCAAAAATCTAATTCAGAGGCTGAAAAAGGACTGCAGATGCTGTTGGATTCTGACCTCCCTACACTCAAAGTAGATTTTCTGGAGCTACAGAAGCCCAGTTGGCACGCTCTCAATTGCGTTGAAAAGTAGACATTTTGGGCTTTCTAGCAATATATAATAGTTTATACTTTTCTCGAGATTTGATGGCCCAAACTGGCGTCCAAAGTCAGCCTAAAACATCTTGGCGTAAAACGCCCAAACTGGCACCTGAATTGGAGTTAAACGCCCAAACTGGTACCAAAACTGGCGTTTAACTCCAGAAACAACCCAAGCACGAAAAAGCTTCAATGCTCAGTCCAAGAACACACCAAGTGGATCCCAGAAGTGGATTTCTGCACTATCTGCACTTAGTTACTCATTTTCTGTAAAATGTGATGATTCGTGACACTCATCATCATTCTCACTTATGAATTCGTGCCTGACAACCACGCCCATTCTATCTGCAATAGCTTGAGTGTGTATCTCTTAGCCTCCTGGTCCACGACGCATGGTTGCCTCTCCTGACAACAGAGCCTTCCATTCCGTGAGATCAGAGTCTTCGTGGTATAGGCTAGAACCATTGGCAGCATTCCTGGGATCCAGAAAGTCTAAATCTTGTCTGTGGTATTTCGAGTAGGATCTGGGAAGGGATGACTGTGACGAGCTTCAAACCTGTGAATGTGGAGCGCAAGTGACAGTGCGCAAAAGGACAATGGTCCTATTCCGACGCCAACGGGAACCGACAGATGATTAGCTGTGCAGTGACAGCGCATATGGATTTGTTTTCATCCGAGAGGATCATATAGCTTGCCATGGAAGGAGGTAACGCATGGTTGGAGGAAGGCAATAGGAAAGCAGAGGTTCAGAAGCAACAAAGCATCTCTATATACTTATCTGAAATTCCCACCAATGAATTACATAAGTATTTCTATCTTATTTTATATTTTATTTATCAAAATCTCATAACCATTTCAATCCGCCTGACTGAGATTTACAAGGATGACCATAGCTTGCTTTAAGCCGACAATCTCCGTGGGATCGACCCTTACTCACGTAAGGTATTACTTGGACGACCCAGTGCACTTGCTGGTTAATTGCATCGGAGTTGTGAAGAAGTGTTGAGAGCACTATTTCGCCATACCAAGATTTTAAATCACAATTTTGTGCACCATGTATCATTGCCCATATTGCAATATTTGCCGTGTTGGCCAAGGGCTAGGGATTGACTATTTTCATTGCATGAAATGCAATTGTTGCTTAGGAATAAAATCAACATCTCACAAGTGCCTGGAGAAAGGTCTAGAAATGAACTGCCCAATATGCTGTGATGACTTGTTCCCATCAAGTGCGACAGTCAGGGCTCTACCATGTAGACATTACATGCATTCAGCTTGCTTTTAGGTATGTCATGCTCATTTTAGGATTTTTCCCTATAGAACAAGGAGTATAAAGTATTTGAAACATTTATCTCTTATCTTCTTTCTGATTCTTCAAATGAAGTAGTTTCAAGGAAGGTTTCTTATTCAATCTTACACTTTGTTGTTAAATGTTAGGCATACACATGTAGTCATTACACATGTCCAATCTGCAACAAGTCGTTGGGAGATATGGCGGTAAGAATATTTTCTTCGTAAATATCTACGAGCAGGCCTAGTATTGTATAGCTGTTTTGTGATCATGCATACAATTATGTGCTATGATTGATCTTTACAAACCTCTGCATGTGATAGCACTATATTAGGTGTTTGATAAAACTAAATAGTGTAAGGATACATGTGCTTTTGTTGACATTTCATTAGAAGATTTAGAAAAGATTAGTGATATCAAAGAATGCTCATGTTAAATCTTGGTACCATAAACTATTTGGGTATGAAATGATTAATTAAGGGATATCTAAGGTGAGAGGGTTGGAGGTACAGTTGTACTCTTGATAGACTACTATTGGGATATAAATATTGGGTTGAAAAGCACTAGTTATCAAACTCTTCTGATCTTGCTTTCATGTGGAAACTGAAATGCATAATATTACATGGCATGCAATACTTAGTTGTTCTTTACCATCCCAAGTTTACTTTGGTATGCTTGATGCTCCATTGGCTACTGAGGAGCTTCCTGAAGAGTACAGGAACCGCTATCAGGTAATACTTCTGTTGCATGAATATTATTTGATCTGATTACTCGTCTGTATTCTTTGTGGCTTCTTTGTAATGATACATTTTGGCTTTTTAATTTACTCGAGAAAAGCAAGTCAGTTAATCTCAAATGAAATTTTAAAATGCATTTCGTATCGTTTTCTTTATGCACTCAATTATACGGTTTCCCCATCTGTTTCTATGTTTTATGAAATTTCTTTCATGTCTAAATTTATGACTTACATGTCTCATTTTGTATACACAGTGAGAAACATTATTTTGTTGGATACTATTTTTCATTTAGTCACCACCCAAAATTTTCATCACAATCTGCAATACTTTTGTGCCAGCTCCACATGCAAATTTTTAATAGAGACATTAAATAATATTACAATATTTAACTCAAGGTAGTTAAAGGCGAAGGTGCCATGAATGCTGCGCCTCAACTTTGAAAGGCGCAGAAGCTTTTCTTGCCTCACCTTTTGCATTTTAACGCTACTTTGACTGTTCTACTTTAAGTATTATGTTTAATTACTTAGCAGTTAAAATACCTTTGTGGCTTTGTGATTGGAAAAAAAGATAATCTGCAAAGCCGCCAAATACTAGGGATGAGATTTCATATTCTTACATAGCTTACATTTTCTTCCTCCAGTAACTCATATCATAGCATAGAAATTTTTTTTCCTCCCTCCTGTTCATGATCAATGCCAATGCAATGAATATAATGAAATTTGTAAGGCAAATGATGAACCTAGAAGTGATACTTTGTAATGGCAATGCAGGACATACTCTACAATGACTGTGATAGAAAGGGCACTTCACGTTTTCACTGGTTATATCACAAATGTGGATTCTGTGGCTCCTACAATACTAGGTTGATCAAGACTAAGGCTACAAATTCTAGCTGCTCCTAGTCCTAGTTAGTGGTGCTCCTATTTGACAAAAGAGCTAAAGAGGTACAGGAGTTTGTAAATAACTATATACCCAATCCAAAATTTTCCACTACAAGGATCTTTGGTTATGGATTCCTCTTTTTCATGATTTAACTTACAGAGTTCTCTCTCTCTTCCCAGATGCCTTCTCATGAGTTAA
>NC_029791.2:24452009-24453708 GCF_000816755.2 Arachis ipaensis | reverse complement strand
TTTATATTTTTGCAATTGATAACTTAGTATATCCTCTTGTACTTTTCCCTCTCTATTTCATTGTTTTAAGTTCATTGACTTTTTATAAGAGACTAGCTACCATAGGTAAGCTCTTTCATGAGTTTAGTTTTGTTTCTATTTTTAAATGATAGTAAATAATCATAATGTATACCAATTTCTCAAATTGAACAGTTATTCCCCATTTGGATTTTAGAATTAGGCAGAGAGTAAGAGTTGAAATTGGAATTGGACATCCAAATTTCAATTACAAGTTTGGGACAGCTTATACAAGAGAGCCATGGCATGACATGCATTGCATGGTTAGTCTAATTTTCTAAACAAATGTGGAATCATGCATGGATACTATTGAAGGGGGTTATAACAACCTTCTCTTTTTGGAATTTGAATGAGTATACAGGGACAAACAATGGCTATGATGTACAAAATTATTGCAAATGCACTTAAAGATGCTTTTTCACTGGTAACCGCCGGTCTCAATGTATTTGGTTCAATTCTCAGCATATACTGGAAGGAAGAAGCTTGTGTTGGCACTCGTTGTTCTAACTATTGTGTTCCATGAGAGCGCCATTCACTTTCCCATGGTTAGTTCAGTTGACACTTCCCACTACAACAACTACACTTGCCCTGATTACAAACTTGGCGGCACCCTGGTGCACGAATTGTGAATCACACTTTTCACAACGCGTATCACTAACCAGCAAGTGCACTGGGTCGTCCAAGTAATACCTTACGTGAGTAAGGGTCGAATCCCACGGAGATTGTTGGTTTGAAGCAATCTATGGTTATCTTGTAAATCTTAGTCAGGAAGTCAATCATGTTTATCAGTTGAATTACGAATAACCAAGAGAGCATAAATTAAACACTGGCGTTTTCTTGCCAGTGAGCTCTTTTTCTCTGTTTTGTGTTCCGAGGTCTTCTGTAAATGATTATTTACCTTGTTGCCAATGAACTCTATATAAACAAATAAGAATAAAAATAGAAATAGGGCAAAATGCTTAGAGGATTGTCGCCCCATGGCTGGGTTGCCTCCCAGCAAGCGCTTCTTTATTGTCTTTAACTGGACCTTGCTGAGCTTTTAATCTAGCTTCAGCCTTGAGCATTCTTGCTCAATGTTGCCTTCAAGATAATGCTTGATTCTCTGTCCATTGACAATGAACTTCTTATCAGAATCAATATCTTGAAGCTCCACATAACCATATGGTGACACACTTGTAATCACGTATGGTCCCCTCCACCGGGATTTCAGTTTCCCGGGAAATAGCCTGAGTCTAGAGTTAAACAACAGGACCTTCTGTCCTGGTTCAAAGATTCTAGATGACAACTTTCTGTCATGCCATTTTTTTTTATTTTTCTTTATAAAGCTTGGCATTTTCGAAAGCTGTGAATCTGAATTCCTCTAGCTCATTTAGCTGGAGCAATCGTTTTTCTCCTGCTAATTTGGCATCAAAGTTTAGGAATCTGGTTGCCCAGTAGACCTTATGTTCCAGTTCCACGGGCAGGTGACATGCCTTACCATACACGAGTTGGTATGGAGAGGTCCCTATAGGGGTCTTGAATGCTATCCTATAAGCCCACAGAGCATCATCCAGGCTCCGTGCCCAATCCTTTCTACGGGTATTTACTGTCCGTTCCAGGATTCTCTTTAATTCTCTGTTAGAGACTTCAGCTTGCCCATTGG
>NC_029791.2:24441561-24451981 GCF_000816755.2 Arachis ipaensis | reverse complement strand
AAATGGCATCCTTCTATAAGCAAACCCTCCAGATGGACATGTGAATGCTGTTTTCTCTTGGTCCTAGGGATCTACTGCAATCTGGTTATAACCTGAGTAGCCATCCAAAAAGCAGTAATAATCATGACCTGCTAGTCTTTCTAGCATGTCTGATCCCTCACTGGCACTTGAGTGCCAGAGTTAGAAGCTGGAGTGAAACTGGACGCCAGCTCCTTGTCTGCTCCTGGTGTCTGAACGCCAGAACTGTGCCCTTTTTGGGCGTTCAGCGCCAGATCCTGCCCATTTTGGGCGTTCAACGCCAGATCTTTGCCCATTTCTGGCATTGAACGCCAGTCCTGCTGTATCTCTGGCGTTGAACGCCAGTTTTGGCCATGGTCTGGGCGTTCAGCGCCAGCCTTCCACCAGTTTTCTGGCGTTTTAGCGCCAGAATTATTTTTCCCTGGGCTCTTACTGTCCTCAGGTGAATTTTGGGTGGTTTGCTCATTTCTTAGCTTTTTGCTGCCTTGAGGTGGGGTATTTAATGTTTTCCCACTTCTTAATTGAACTGCTTGGCATTCTTCTGTTATTTGCCTTGACAGCTGCTGCTTTGTTTGCTTAAACTGTTCGTCCATATGTATATTAGCCATCCTTGTCTCTTGTAACCTGTCTTTAAATTCGGCTAGCTGCTTTGTTAGAAAGTCCAATTGCTGATTGAATTCAGCAGCTTGTTTTACAGGACTGAGTTCAGCAGTTAATGTTTTAACCTCTTCTTTCATGGAAGGGTCACTGCTTAGGTACAGATGCTGATTCCTGGCAACTGTATCAATGAGCTCTTGAGCCTCTTCAATTGTCTTTCTCATGTGAATAGATCCACCAGCTGAGTAATCAAGAGACATCTGAGCTCCTTTACAAAATAAGTCTCTAAAAGTTGTTTAAATACTAAACTAGTAGCCTAGGGTTACAAAATATGAGTGGACTATGATGGATGATGCAGAGATCCACTTCCGGGGCCCACTTGGTGTGCTGGGGCTCACTTGGTGTGTGCTGGGGCTGAGACTTTAAGCAATTCACGTGCAGAGGCTATTTGTGGAGTTGAACGCCAGTTTTTGTGCCAGTTTGGGCGTTCAACTCCAGCTTTTGATCCTTTTCTGGCGCTGGACGCCAGAATTGGGCAGAGAACTGGCGTTGAACGCCAGTTTACGTCATCTATCCTTGTTCAAAGTATGGACTATTATATATTGCTGGAAAGCCTTGGATGTCTACTTTCCAACGCAGTTAGAAGCATACTATTTCGAGTTCTGTAGCTCCAGAAAATCTACTTTGAGTGCAGGGAGGTCAGAATCCAACAGCATCAGCAGTCCTTTTTCAGCCTGAATCAGATTTTTGCTCAGCTCCTTCAATTTCAGCCAGAAAAATACCTGAAATTACAGAAAAACACACAACTCATAGTAAAGTCCAGAAATATAAATTTTTCCTAAAAACTAATGAAAATAGACTAAAAACTAACTAGAACATACCCAAAACTATATGAAATTAACCCCAAAAAGCGTATAAAATATCCGCTCATCACACCCCTCCTGACTGGGATTGCACCAAGTGCCTCAAGGCCACTCCTCATTGTGGCTTATGTGTTTCACAAGTTAACAAGGTATATATATGAATGATAACTCATTTTGTTGTTGATACATATTGTTCTAGTAAAAGGAAAGCTTTGTTATCTGTTTTTGCAGCTTGTGCCCATGTTTGGTATCCAATGACACCACAAAGGACGCGTGCCAGAATGAAGGAAAGCTATGGTATACGGAGGGTTGTCCTAGCAAAACAGGGTGGGTTGCACTCATTGGATTGTCACTCTACATAATATTCTTCTCTCCTGGAATGGGAACTGTGCCATGGGTTGTCAACTCTGAGATATACCCTCTCAGGTACAGAAGAATCTATGGAGGGATGGCATCTACCTTAAACTGGATCTTCAATCTTATGTGGCGCAGTCATTCCTGTCTTTGACACAAGCCATTGGAACTGAATATACATTCATAATATTCATATTCATCACAATTGCAGCCATCATCTTTGTGCCTGAGACCAAGGGGCTTCCAATTGAGCAAGTGGAGAACATGCTCGACAATAGAACTCTCCATTTCAAATTTTGGCAGACCAAGAGAAGAACATCTTACTCTGGAGTAGAACTCCCTCACAAGAATCACCCAATTAATTAACATCATTGTGTTGTAATTATCTTGTTGCTGTAAGATTAGCTAAAAGGACAGTTTTATGGTATTAATAAAAAGGATAGTTTTATGGTATTATATTGATTTGTTTGTTTATAGTACTTTTCTTTTAGTTTGATAATACGATGAACTTCTTTAAATTTATATTTATTTTGTATGAAAACAGATTTATTTTGCAATAAAAATATCTTAAAAAATACTGTTTTACCTTACTAATGGATTTACAGATGGATTTTTCGTTTGTATTCAGAGTTGGAAATGCTTTCCCAGGCTGCAATTACCAACGAAAAATCTGGCGGAAAGTCTAACGCTAGTTATCGACGGAAAATCCTTTGAAAAATTGGACGGTTCAAGTGAAATTGAAATGATGATTACCGAGGGAAAATCCATCGATAACGGAAAAAAATCTGTCGGTAAATTACCGACAGCAAATTTGACGGTTTTTTAGCGAAAGGGGATCATTATTGAGGAAAATTCTGTCAGTAATGGAAAAAATTCTGTCGGTAAATTACTAACAGAATAAAATCCGTCGGTAAGTAATTTTCGACAAGACTTTTACAAAGTGACAAAATCCATCAGTAATTTTGTCGGTAACCAAAAATCCGTCTATAATAAAGACCAAATATGTTATAAATCTATCTGTAATAAGTAATTTTCTAATTATGAATAACAAAATGCTTTATATTTAATAAATGATTTTGAACATTTTATCCAATTTTTTTTTGGGGAATATGTGAATAGTTATTTAGAAAGGTCATAAAAACGAGCAAATTTTGTGGCTATTTATGGAAAAAAAATTGCAAAAATGAATTCATGTCGCTTAAACTCACTAATAAGTATGCTTGGCCTTTTTCTAATTATACTTATAACAAATCATATCAAATCAGATTTTTAAAATGCGGTTTAAAAAATACTTTTGTCATATTTTAAGGTTTTTTATAATATTTTTGACGTTTTAATTTTTTAATAGTTTTTCTTGTCAATGTTTAAATCCTTTTGGGATATTTTTATGATTAAAAATATTATTTGCATACTAAAATTTATCCTAAAATTTTTTTATTTAATTTGCATCAAATTTATTCTTAACAATTAATTTTTCAAAAAAAATTATGTCCAATTCAAGAATAACTCCATGAAAACAATCTTTAACATAAACAAATCAAACATATTTATCATGCATTATTATTAGATTAGTCCTAATTTTTTTAAAAATTTAGTTGTAAGGAATATATTTGATATAAATTAAAAATTTTTAGGATAAAATTGAAACCAAATAAAACTTAAAAATATTTTAAAAACTTTTAACAAATTTTAGGATAAAAAAATATATTTTACTCTAAAATTTTATACGTTTTTAAAGTTATGATTAGAAAAATGATATATATTACATTACAACGAAATATTATTATCTAGTTGATTCACCTCCTGGAAGCACCTTCGTTGACCAATGTCTTTATATCAACATGTTAAAGGTTACTCTCCACCTCTCTTCCGCTCTCAAAGCATGCTAAATAATCAATTGATAGTAGGGAGGAAAGTATGAGTATATTCAAATGTTCATTTTGGATGAGAAAATGCTCTAAAAGTAGTCTTATTCTATTATTGCTCTCTATTTGGTTGTTGACGGTTTCTTCTCAAATTGCTGTAGCAGTTAGTTCATGTTATATAAGTACTGTCGCTAAAATTTAGCGAGATAAACCATGAAATCCCTATTAACATTATTTGAATTCTATTTTGGATGAGTTAGTTCAAGAGAAAATTGATTTCTTTCCTAAACATACTTCAAAGTTTGTCAATGCTCGACATTGCAATTTGTTACTGATAGTAAAAAATTTGTGAGAAATAAACTAATTGATGATTATTGTCTAGAATAAAGTTCTACATCCAAGCAAAATACTTAACAAAGTCTAACCAAGTTGTTATAACAACTTTTCAAATTACGCGCTCTTTCTCTTTCTCCTTCTCCTCCTCTTCGTCTTTCTTCTTCTTCTTCTTCTTCTTCTGCTTCCAAATTCGCGCAGGTTCTTCTTCTTTCCTTCTTCGTCTCCTCCTTCTTCTTCTTTTTTGTTATCCTCATCACCAATGATACCAACATCTTACGAACATCTTTATTATTTATGATTTTTTCTGCTGCCATCTTTAAATAATTTCGGTTCATTTCTTAATTTATTTCGGTTCATTTGTATGTTAATCGAGATTCACTTGACGTTGCTGATAAGTATTGACCAAATTTTTTATTCCTAGTAATTTCGGTTTATTTCTTAGTTTAATTGAGATTCATTTGGATCCAGAAATGAATTCGATGTGTTTTTGTTAATGATTGAGTCTTTTTTTAGCAAAAAAGAATGAAATTATTTATTATCACTTTATTCAATTGTATTAGATTTCATTCCATTCCATTTAATTTGTCTTGAAAGCCATTCCAACTATTGGGACAAATTATTCATTGACAACACACCTGAACTGCAAATGAACCAAAAATATTATTAAAGCGAAACCATTGTATAATACCAAATGAACCAAATATTTGTCCATTATATAAATTTAAATTCAGAAACACCTGCGTCTAGAATGAACCGAAAATATTATCAAAGCGAAACTATTGTATAATACCAAATGGACCGAATACTTGTCCATTATATAAAATTCGAATTCAGAAACACTTGCGTCTAGAATAAACCGAAAATATTATCAAAGCGATAAACCACTGTATAATACTAAATGAACCGAACATTGTCCATTATATAAATTCAAATTTAATTCAAAATGTTAATTTTTGTTAGCAAAATATTGGTGTTGTTGGTGATTACGATAACGAAAGAAGAGGAAGAGAAGGAGGAGGAGGAGGAAGAGAAAACAGAGAAATAGAAGGAGAAGACGAAGACGAAGAAGTTGCGTTATTAAAACGCGCATGTGATAAATGCTGGTGTGATGAAAGTAATTTTTATTGAGCTTGGGCTAACTTGATTGGACTTGGTTGCCAAAAATACTTGGATGTGTAGCTAGACTGTATTGTTTTTGGGAATGTCTTTGGTGGGGAAGTATAATGTGATCTTTAAAGCACCATACAAAAAGATTCTTAATGTAGGGTCTAGATTGATGTAGGACATAATATTTTAGTATTGTTAGATTTGACCTAAATTAAATGTAATTGCGAACCGGTATATCAAATGGTCTGGTTGAATCCACGATTTCATGATCTTTTTTTTTTTGTTGGGAAAGGGTATTGATGGGTGATTATTTTTTTCTTTTTTTGGATTTGGCCACATGGCCCGCACCCACAGCGCACCCAAAAACTACTGTAATACAAACCCATACCCCCCTAAAAGCAGCTTGAATTACTACCGACAACCCATCGAAAAACTATTCCATATTTCAATGACCAAACACTACTCCATATTTTAATGACGTTACCCAAACTCTCCTGTACAACTTCATCTTCTACATTGACATATTATTTTTGGAAAAGCTTGAAGGAGATGAAAAATATTGTATAATAAATCCTAAGTGATTTCAAGAATTATATTAATTTGGGGCTTAGTGTATGTAAAATATTTGTTGGTCTTTTTTAAGTTATTGTAATTTGAAGTTACACCAAAGTTAAAAGACGTGGCTTTGCAAAAAATTAATAATGGAAAATACTATTGAAGTAAAGAAATATTAATTAGTGTAATCGAAGAAGAAGGTCGAAGATAGAATTAAGTTTGAGTAGGAAAGTTGAAATACAATTTAGGCTATAGTAGCAGCCATGAATATTATTAGTAAAAGCAGCATGAGCTTCCCGCTTCGTCGCAGCATCAGACCTGCAGTATTGTGACTAGTTCAACTGAGATGACCTCAAATACCGTAACACCTCAGGGATTGAATTTGCACAGGCTAGAAAAGTCTGCCCAGCCTTTGAAAATTACCCCGAAGCTACCGTCTCGTGTGCCACTAAATCTAGTGTAGGTGGCTTCGACCTTAATGTGGCCGTGTGCAAGGATGAGTGTGTGCCTTTAACTAGTGAAATGGCTCAAATGAGAGAAATTTGGCTAATTATTGTATCATAGCAACAGATCATTAAAAGATGGATACTATTGATGAAGCCACGTACAAGAAAGTTAATTTGTGCAGGTAAATAATGTTGGGAGAATAGTATTAAAAGAATAAGTTGCAGTTAAATTGGCTTACCAATAAGTGGGAGGACAAGACGGGCTAGTGAGGTCCATCACAGAGAAGGGACATTTGGTGGAGAATTTTTCAACTATGGCTTTGGCCTTGTTGGAAGAAGGATTGTTCATACAGTGGGCACGCTGGTAAGTGCTTTGCTTTTCATACGGCAGTTCCTCAGACGGTCGGGGCTGGTAGTTATTTTCGCGGCCACTAAAATTGAAGATATGTACCTGGAAATCAGAGTTGCCCTTGTGTTTGAAAAAAAAAGCTTGGAGTCAAGATTTATTTGGTACCTCCGGTAGAACTGTGGCAAACCACGGGTCAATGCGATGCTGCCATTTTGTTGTTCTTTCCAAAAGCACCGGAAGCGAACATCTCTTCCATCAGGGACCACCAGGTTTAGGTAGGGGGTCCGGTTCGGGAGGTCATTTGGAGTGATCGGAAGGGACTGCGAAAGACCAAGCAAGTGTGGTCAACACATTGATCATTCAAGTAGTAATATTGGGTGGGGGAGATATGGGTTTGAGGAGGTGGCTTTCCAGTTTGAAGGAGGTAGGCCTTATTACTGGCTTCAGAAAATGTAGTCGGTGATGTTGCTGGTTTCTTTGAGCAGCTGTTGCAGGTCCCTTACCCTTGTTCCTGGAGGAAACATGTGCAACTAATACAGAATACAAAATAAGGGTGAAGGTGGTAATGTTGGTCAACTGAAATAGTAAGACAAACATAATAGTGAAACTTCGGTAAGTAATTTCAAACAGTGCAATTTTCAGAGTTAGTGTAAGAAAATCAACGAACCGAAAACAACGTTAGAGTTTAAGGTTTCATCTGAGAAGAGAAAAAATAGAAGCAAACAGTAAAACATGCATAAAAAGTTTGAAACGGATAATAGGGGACCCTAACTGAGTCAATTTACAGCTAGTGCAACTTTTGGGTTTAGAACAAGAAGAGCGAAGGAAAGCAAACAGTCAGACTCGTCATGTTTTTATGGAATGATAAAAACTGTAAACCAAGTAGTTATATAAAACATGCGAATAAGATATTAAACGTAAGATAGTGGAGGTCCAGTAAGTATTCCAGAAACAGTGCACTATTCAGCTTTAGGACAACATAAAAGAAGGAATACCAACAATCAGAGAAATTAAGATTTTTCCTATCCTTGGAAAAAAAATTCCGTGTAACAAGAACCAAAATGCAACGAAAGTTTTGTTTTTGTGATGTAAAAAATAAATAACATGTACTGAGTGAGTTGGTGGTTAAGTATATTAGTTTAAATATCTAATGAGACGGACACGATGACGGAATCAAGACAACGATTAAAAAGTATTCAAAGAATGGAAGCAATGAGAATTACCTTGTTAGTCTTCGTGGCTGTGGCTGGAGTGAGAAAATTGAGTTGGGGATTCTTCCAGGAGACGTGTTGGTGGTTGGATGCAAAATAACAAAGTGATCTTGGTATTATGGTGAGGAAATTGAAGGTCGCAAGTAATTTCAATCGATGTATATAAAGGATAATTCTTATTATCTTTTTTTCTCTTATGGGCCAACGAGGTATGAGGATGACCTGACCCATCCACAACTATGGGCTTCTTTTTTTTGGATATTTTTTGTTGTGGTGGTTACATAAGCAAGAGGCATAACTAAAGGGTTTGGGTATTTATATACTTATTTAATGATAACTAGATTATAACTTGGTGTTAAATATAATCTATTGAAAGTTGGTTGTTTTTAAAATATTAGTGGAGATATCTATTTTAAATTTTAATTTTAGTTATTTTGACTATTTTATAATTTTTATTTACATATACCGTAAACCCTATACCTTAATCCCTGAACCCCAAACTCTAAACCATGAATCGTAAACACTGAATCCTAAATCCTTACCCTAAACAGTAACCTATAAATTGTATTCCCTAATCACTAAACCCAACATCATAAAAAAAACAACGTTAACCCTAATGGCTAACCATGAACACTAAATGCTAAATCCTAGATCCTAAACCCTAAATCCTAAACCCTGAACCCTGAATCTTAAACCCTAAACACTAACCCTGAACCTGTGATATCTGAACCCTGAACCTTGAATCCCAACCCTGAACCTTGAACCCTGAATCCTAAACCTTGAACACTGAACCCTGCTTGACGAGAGGACAGAAGTCGGCTAATTAAGAAATCAAAACAGGGAATACGTTGTGAGTATAGTTCTTAACCAGTTAAGATCTTCCTCATCAATTTAGAAAAGTTGTCACAAAATTTAGAAATAAAAATACTGGGAGTATGAGTCCCAGGTCGTCTCCTAACGAATTGCATAAAAGGGTGCTAATTTATTAATCAGGAGTTTTCAAGAAAGTTCGAGTTGGATAATGAGCAATTAAACAATTGTAAATTAAAGCAATAAAAATTAAGAATTATTATTAATATAAAAAGCCTTGAATGGGGGAATGATTAATTGGAAGTTCTATCATTGTTGGAATCTTCTCAAGTGTAGTATAAAGAGGTTGTTGTTTTCACTTAGTTAACCTTTACTAAATAAAGGAAAGTCAAGTGATTGAGCTAACTCTTATTCGCAAATCCTAGTCCTCTCCCTTAGGAAGGTCTAGCGTTAGTAAATACAGAATTAGCCAACAACTTCCAAATTAACTAAGCACTTGAGTATTCCAACTCAAGTGTCTCCTCTTAATCAACCCCCATGTCAAGTTTGGGAATCTACTCCATTGACATGAATATAATACTCGGAAAAATATAAGAAGAATACATAATAAATTAAATTAAATAAAATAGAGATTAAAAATTAATTAAAAGTAAAAGTAATTCTCTTCATCAACAATCCATGAAAATAATCCAATTGTAACTCTAAATAAAGTAAATAAGGATATGGAAGAGTAAGTGACAAACTAGATAACATAAACCGTACTTAAAAGAGTAAAGAACCAGGAAACAAACTAGAATAATATCTTCAACGGAGGTGATGACTGTTCAATATCCAAAAGCATAAAACTAATAAATTATAAATGTAAAGAGAACCTAGAGAAAGAGTAGTTTCTCTCTAGATTCAGATCTAAAACTAAAAGTAATCCTAATATCAATGTATGTGAATGTATCTGAATGTGTGTTGAGTCTTTGCATGTTCCCTGGCTTTAATCTGTGTTTTTGGGCCGAGAACTGGGTCAAAACGCGGCCCAAAATCGCTCCCAGCGTATTCTGTTATTTCTGCAGATCGCGCATGTCACGCGTACGCGTCGTCCACACTTGCGCGTCATTCAGCGATTTTCTTTGTCACGCGTACGCGTCATCCACGCGTGGGCATCATTTGTGCAGACTCCAATCTACGCATACGCGTCAGGCACGTGCACGCGTCACTGCGATTTTCTCCATTTCGCGCGCACGCGTGAACCAGGCATGCGCGTCGATGCTCGCTAGTCATCTCCTTAGTTCCTTGTATTCCTTCCATTTTTGCAAGCTTTCTCTCCATTATCTAAGCCATTCCTGCCCTATAAAGCTTGAAACACTTAACACACGGATCACGACATCGAATGGTATAAAGGAGAATTAAAATACACAAATAAAAGATCTCTAGGAAGCAAGTTTTCAACCATAGAACCAAACTTGGGAAGGAATTGTAATATCATGATAATCATATGAATAAGTGGGTAAAGACTTGATAAAACCATTCAATTGAACACAATATAAACCATAAAATAGTGGTTTATCACTGATCCCTAAACCCTAAACTATAAATCCTAAAATACTAAACCATGAATCCTGGTTCCTGAACCCCAAACCCCAAACTTCAAACCGTAAATACTAAACCCTAAATCCTAAACCATAAAAGACACAACGTTAAACCTTAAACCCTAAGCCTTAAATCCTAAACCACAAACGACAAACCCCAAATCCCAAACCCTAAATTCTGAAGTTCAATCTCCAAACCATAAACCCTAAGCTATGAGACAGACACCATAAGCACAACGAATAACTTCTTCTCCCTCCTAGTCCATATGCCACTCTGTTGCTCTCCCTCTTCATCTGCCACTTTGTCGCAGATGGCCTGCCTCTGCCCC
>NC_029791.2:24434942-24441553 GCF_000816755.2 Arachis ipaensis | reverse complement strand
AATGGATGGTGGTTAACATCAGGAGGAGAAAAGCTCAATCTTGCTTCGTTTCTCACATTGTTGGGGTAAGAGTTATGAGTGGGGTGACTTTGTGATGCAAAGGATTTGACACGTAACCCTAATTCCGCTATAACTCATGTTTTATTTATGGTTTAGGGTATATGTCCCCCATAATGCCCTTCGTTTTGAACACCTTGGGCTTTTTATGCCCCCATAGACTATGCTTTTTTAAATACTATGTACTAACATTGAACCTAAATATTTTGTGTTGCATGCAAGGACATACTATGTACTAACGTTGAACCTAATGTTAATACACATGCACAATTTAGCAGTGCTTTCTTTTTATTCTATGTGTGTGGCGACGGATTCTGATGTCGAACACGTAAACTGCAAATTCATCTCCTTCTATTATGAACAAGTAATTCACGCATGCAAGGTAACCTTATAGCCCTAGCCGCTATGTTCATACTAACATAGGAGAACATAATTATTTCGTTCTAGCAAGAATAATGGTAACATGAAGTTACTCCACCCCCTAACACAAAGAAATGAGTGACGCACTTCTAGGCTAAACTCCTATGATACACACACCAACTGCTGCATCATTGTTTCCCCTCGTCTAGGAAGACACTTGGTGTGTTTTATCTAAGCTATACCTTCCCTAAACCCCAAGAATGTCATACTCTTCAAACCAAACTACAAAGCACGAAACAGAACAAATACAAGGAACACGTAAACCCTAAATTTTAACTGAAGCTTCAACCACACATGAGAAAGACACAAACCAAAGACTTCCGCACAAACAATCCTAACTCTATTTATCAATGGCTTGTCCTAGCCTAGTATGCATGTCATTCGGGGTATATTTTGGACAATAAAGGTGTTACACAACATATCGCTAAATAATTTATATTGTCCGACAAAGTATTGGATTTATAAACATCGTTACGTCGTTACAGAACATCACTATTGTAATTTAACGGCATCGCACAGGCCACAACATCCAACATTGCATCACCATTTAACTCATTTTTTATCTACATCAAGTTTCTCAATATTCTACAACAATTGATACTATTCTACAGCAACTCGTCTTACACCCTAAACCCACACAGATCAGACACACACAACACAAGTTGACCCCCCAGCACAAGTTAACGTGGTACTTGCATTACCCACACAGTTACCATTATCATTCAACGAAATTAAAAGGATCTTCATAGATCATAACTTATGCATATCTCCAGCCGAATGTCATTACCATATGTGGATTACCTAAAAACCTAAACAATTATCCCTAACGATGAATTACCTCTGCGAAGATTAGTTCAAGCAACTCCCTCTACATCAAAGTAGTCGTCACCTTCCTCTCCTGCTACCATGGTTTTGTAAGTCGTGCTGCCTCACAACTATTGATATTATCCCCAAATTGTAATTCATAACACTTTCGAGCATTGTATCCAGCCTTTTCACACAGTTGACACCTCTAAACACATAGAAATTACCCTTAGCCATGACAACTCTTCATCTACATCCTTTGACCTTTCTTACAACGGGTCTCGAACAGAAATCCTGTTGACTTCTTCAGTAACGCCTAACATTTGGCGATGTTTCTCCCACGGGGATAGTCGCTCCTTGGCTAATCTTGTTTTCACATCAAAGTAGTTGTCAAAGAACTGGCAGGACAAGTTCATCAATTCCCTACAATCCTCCAACATTGCCGTGTGCATGCTCATGTATGTTGCGTCTGGAATTTTCCCAACACATATTTTATCGTTGGTCGCACTTAGCTGCTTTGCCCTCTTTTTCCACCGATTAAGGATGAAATTTCTGGGGATAGTAGTCATATTCAAATACACCAGCACCCTAACCATGTGTACACAAGGCAGCCCGAACAAGTCCATGCGCTGACAAGAATAGCTGAATTCTTTATTTTCCTCAACCCATGCCATGGCCCATAATCTATGGTTGCAGTACATCGCAACCTCGAACAAAACACAAGTGCTCATCCTCTTGGTAGATACAACTCTGACATTGCTGGCTAGCATTAGCACCTCCCGAAACGGTTCAAAAACCTCTTTTGTATAAACCGTCACTGTGAGTTGCTCAATGGCTTTGAGTTTTATTTTTACTACAGGATCGTCGTATACAAACTTATAATCTGCTACCAATTCTCTTCTACTCATGAACTCAAGATAGTGTTGGAAGTTCTCCACAAACTCTCTCAGATTGTATCCATTATGTATAAATTTTCCTATATGCATATTCAACGCCTTGCACCTCGATGTTGTGTTCAGTTCTGTGAAGAATTTTCCCTAAATGTGTACATTAGACCATGAATGCTTCCTTGCATACATGTCAGCTATCCACAAATGGCTCTCTAACCCAAACTCTGCCATGCTATCCGTCTATATTCTCTCAAATTCGTCAACTTCTAGATTGCCCATCAAGCATGAACGGAATTTCCGAAGAAACCCAGGCCGTCCAACCTTAGCAGTGGCATTCCTTAACAAATGCCAGCTACACAACCTGTGATGTGCACCGGGAAAAACTGCACTAACCACACTCTTTATTGCAAGATCCCCGTCCGTCATGACGGATTTCGGCTATTTTTCTTTCATTGCCTCAAGAAATGACCGCAACAACCACACATAACTTTCTTCACTCTCGTTGCTCAAAATCACGCAACCAAACTCCAACCTCCTCATATAATGGTCCACACCTGAGAATATTACCAACGGCCATTTGTATTTGTTTTGACCGTACGTTGCATGAAATCTTAAGATATCCCTGAACACACTGTAGCCATAACGACTTGTACCATCGCACCAGAAGAGATTTTGAATCCTCTTGTCATCATCCAACAAATACTTCCAGAACATTCCACAATCAGTACTCCTTATACCTGACAAGAACTTTAACGCGGCCTCAGCATCTATTGCGCCCGCCCAC
Source organism: Arachis ipaensis (assembly GCF_000816755.2). Classification (NCBI taxonomy): domain Eukaryota; kingdom Viridiplantae; phylum Streptophyta; class Magnoliopsida; order Fabales; family Fabaceae; genus Arachis; species Arachis ipaensis. The sequence continues at coordinate 24,438,598 of NC_029791.2, read as the reverse complement.
TTTTTCTTCTCTATTGTGTTATAGATATCCTTTATCTCAAACTCAATAGTCTCGAATCCCCCAGATTGATGGGCAAAATCACAAAATATCGTCGGCACTCGCAAGCCAACTTTCCTCATCGAATTGATTTGGTGCAAATCATCTTCCTTGACTGATTTGTGTGACCACATCAGACCCCCTAAACCTCGCATCCAGCATGGCACGATTATGGTTATCACATAATTGTTCAACATACCATCACCCACTAGTATCATCAACATGCACTTTTATCCATGCTTCACACCCGCACCGTGTGATAGGTCGATGATCCATCTTCTTGTCTCCCCGCTGCATGTGTTTTCCCTCCCGCTCTCCTTCCCTCGAGCACACGAATATCTGTCAAATGATTTCACCTTTCGACCCCTGCTTTGTTCTGTGACCCACCTTCGACCTCCTCACTGAGAATTCCTTAATGCGACCCTATTCATTGTAGTAGTCATAAGCTGCCTGCAAATTTATGAACTCTGTCATCAGGATGTACTTCGCTGTCAGGGCTGAAAATTCAATTGCGTGAAACGACCCAATCCCATCAACAATCATCCCTGATTATTCTACTTCTATGTCTGCATCTGCTTCTAACAAATCCACTGCTTCTGTTTCCTCCATTGGAACGGTTTTGCCGCTCATCCCATCCTCCCCAACCTAAAACACACAACATAAACCATGGGTGACACCAATCAATGGGCTACATCAACATAAACCGGTCAATAAAAAATTATAAACTTCAAAATTGATCAACACACACACCTGCGGTGCATGGACTCGGTTGAAATTAGATGAAACCTCGTAGTTTCGTTCCGCAAACCCATTCGTCTGTCATAGTTCACATATCCCACTAAGTGAAACTTGGCATTATCAATCAGTAATACAAACACACAACTATATCATATACCTCCTAAAATAATCTTGTACATATGACGGATCCAACTACAATTCATTCATATGTAACAACCAACAACAATTTCAACACACATTTTAATAACTTCTAATTCCAATTCGTATGCATCCCTCTCTAAATGGCAACATCCAACATCAAAAACTTATAACTGTTGCAGCAGCATAAGAAAAATTACACACATCATACCGTCTGGACAAGGATTACAAATGAGTCCAAACCTACTCTTCCATTATTTTATCACTACACTCATCATATAAAGGTTTCACAGCTGAACACATTTCATTAATGGGGACAAAATTTTTTGTAAAATTTTTCTTCTTCCATTTTAATTTTAATCTTCACAACTTAAAAACAGCAATTTACCACATTAAATGCATAACAAAATCAAACATTTAAATTATGTATATTCGCACCCACATCGGACACCACAAACATTGCAACATTATATTTGCCGCCAATTCAGAGACATGGAAAAGACACGGTCCCCCAATTGAAACAAATTTCGGAAGCATACCTCCACTAACCTCCGGCAATATTATCGAACCGTAAATAACTCAACATAATTGACACAACGTACCTACGTCACAGGTTGCCCCATGTGGTCCATTGCCTCTCTTATAGTGAATCTCAACTCGACCAAATCCCGATCTATGCTTCCTGCGCCATTCAATCACTCGATCTCCTCCACCGTAAAGCGTCGTCTCCTTCTAGGTGGTTCAAACGAAGCTTCCCAGTGACCCTAATCCAACTTAACCCTACCGATTAATGGATTTTAGTGAGATTTCTTGTAATAAGAAATTCTCACCTCGTAAATACCTTTCTCTACTTTTCCAAAATTCTCCCCTAACCGTTACTCTTCTTTATTTGTGAACCAGTTCATGTGTTTTTTATTATTTTCGTTTACAACTTGGTCCTTCAAGATCTTGAAAATACTTTTTTCGTCAAAAAAAGCTCTATTGTCTATTTAGTATGATGAAAACTAAGGCATTCTTATTATAGTATAAAAATCATGTCTCTAAATTCATATATTGATCAGTAAATGAAAATGTCATTTAAACTTTTAAAGATTGGTTTGAAGCACATTGAGCACGCAAAAGACAGCCCTTTGAGCTCATTCTTCTAATTTCTAATACTAACCTAAACACGTCTCTTCTCTTCTTTCTTTGTCCCCGAATCAGGCTCTTACTTTCTCCTTCTCTCTCACTTCTCTCCACTATCTTCACATCCCTCTAATTCTTCATTTTTAAGGTAAGTGGCTTCTATATTTTTCTTTATTTTCAATTTTAGTAAGGTTGCAAAATTATCGGTGAAGACAATGCCATCTTCTAATAACCATAAATCTTAATTCTAACTGAAGTGATTGTTAATTTTAGATTATTAACATAGTTAAATATTAGATGCACTCTTTTGTAATTTAATTTTAGGATTGTTTTATTTAAATTAACGTATTATGTAAATATGTTACTTAAAGAGTTATTGTGTTGCTTATATATATAGCTTTAATTTTTTGGATTTATGATTATATAAAACTTACTAAATATATATTATGTTTTCAAACGCAATATAATTTTCCTATCATTCAGTGGCAACGGTTACAAACCGCCGTAAGACAATTCTGTACTATCATTTCACATTGATTTTTGTCATGGTGCAGCTAATGTATGCTTATTTTATTAAAATGAAATATTATACCGCCATGTCGAGTTTCTGAACTAATCACACTTATAACAGTATCATCCTCAATACCTTTTTCCCATTTGCATAAAACAAACATCAAACTAAATAAAACCTAAAAATTGCAAACTAAACACAATACTAGAATAAGGAAGAACTAACAAAATAGAACATCTCCCTTTTCACATTTGGATAAGAACGAAATACTAAACCAAATAAAATCCAAAAACTGAAAACTCTGAACAATTAAATCAAACCATCAATACCAATCAACAAAAATTAAACAAACTCAAAACCCTAAACGTAAATGCTTAAAGTATGAAAAAATTAACCTGTTGATAATTGATGTAGAAAAACTAGCAGAATAGAACAGGCAAAGTACTAGCAGCACCACCTAGCAGCAGTTGACCACTACCACTGCTGCAGCAGAACATAACCAAATATCCAGAAGTTTAGAGAAAAAAAAAAACCTAAACCAAATATTAGAATAGAACAAAAAATAGTTTAGAAAAATCAGAAAAAATGAAGAATCAAGAAAATAAAAACAAAAAATCAAATTCAAAAACAAATAATTAGATCAAGAAAAAATTTGACCAAATAAGTTACTACAGCACTGCGAACACTGAATTTTGCTAACAATTGGCACTTACGGGGGTGGCGAGGAAGAGGGTTGAGAGAGGGAAATAGAAGTGCGATGAGTAAGGGAGAGGGAGATGGCGGCGCGACGACTTCAGAGAGGGAGACGGCAACGCGATGGATGTTGAGCCAATGCATCGGCGGAGGGAGCACCGACAGAGGGATTGTGAGAGAGGTTGACCAACGAGTGTTATTGGGAGCGAGAGTGAGAGCACCAGCGAAGAACGACCACTGCTCCTGCATGAGAAGGATGGAGGAGAAGGAAGAGGAGGAGGAGAGCGCTGTAGCTGGGACTCGCGAAGGCGCCATGAGAGCAACGACGAACCCACTATTGCTGCTGTTATCCTGTGTCTCTGTGTGAGAAGGATGGAGGAGGAGTACTCCAATGAAGAAAATGAGGAAAATGAGG
>NC_029791.2:24423277-24434822 GCF_000816755.2 Arachis ipaensis | reverse complement strand
GAATAAGGGTTTTGTTACTGCATTCTCACTCTTAGACACAAAAAATTAAAAAAAATTTGGAATCTTTTGGCCACGCTTTTGAAGCGTGCCAAAAAAGTTACTAAAACAGCTACGCTTTTAAAACGTCACTATAACAAAATCATGTCGCCATGCTTTAAAAACGTGCATGTTTCTCTTTACGGCTACACTTTTTAATCATGGCGAAAAAAAGCATGGCCAAATCTCTAATCAATTGCCCCCTCATAAAAGCGTGGCCATTGACCCCTTTCGCCATGTTTTTGAAGCGTAGCAAGAAAAAACATGGCTAACAGGCTAAGTATCTAATCAATCGCCACCCTCATAAAAGTATGGCCATTGACCCCTTTTGGCCTCGCTTTTAAAGCGTAGCAAGAAGAAAGCGTGGCCACAGGCCTCTTTTCGTGTCGTGCGCCTCTTACGACGATTGTTCTAGTGGTTGCTCAAAATTGTCACTACTTCGTGCCGACAATTGACCTGGCTGTACTAAGAGAATTGCCGCGACTTGCATCTGGCGTTGATTTACTGCTACTATATCGTATCAGAAAACTACCATCACTATCAGATTTTATTGTAATGTTATTTTTAGTGTTTTTTAATGAATGGATGATGGAGAAAAATTGTCGGTAAATATTTTCACAAAAATAGCGCATTGCAAGTATAGTTCTAAACCAACAAATTATCCTCGGTCAACGTTTAGATTGTTGTCACTTAAGCAAACCCAATAAAATTAACCGAAGTATTTAAACCTCAGGTCGTCTCTCAAGAAATTGCAGGGAAGTGTAGTTTATTATTGGCTATGGAACAGTATATTTTTGGGTTTTGTAATAAGAAACAAGAAAGTAAAATGGCAAGAAAATAAACTAATAACTAAGAAAACTCTTAGCAAGGAAAGAGAATTAGAAGTCATATCCTCATTATCATCGTCAATTGTGATGGTAAATGTAAATTACTTTTACTTAGTTTTCCTCTAACAAATGAAGGAAAGTCAAGCGAGCAAAATCGACTTAAGTTCACAAGTCCTAATAAAAGACTGGATTTAGTGAGGTTGAAGCCAACTAACAACTTTCAATCACCAATCAACAAAAGAATTTTGATAACTCAAGATTCTCTAATTAATCAATCCAAGTCAAGAACATAAAAATCTAAATTAAAGTCCACCCAAATATTTTATCAAACACTTAGAAGGCAGAGAATAAAAACATAGAAAATTGACAAGACATAGGAAATTCTTAGACTAACCAAAGCAAAGAAATAACAATAGCAAAGCAATTGAACAATAAGAAACATGAAACATAAATTGCATTAATGAAAATTGAGAGTAACACATGAACTCATAAACTAAATTAGCAAAATAAAGGAATCAATAAGAGAAGTATATAACTAAAGTGCTAGAACAAATAAAAGTAAGAGAAAACTAAATTAAAATAAGACTGAAACTTAAACCTAAGGAGAAATTGGAAGAAGAAACCCTAAACCTAGAGAGAGGAGAGAGCCTCTCTCTAGAATTCTACATCTAAAACCTAAAAATGTGTATGAATGAAAAGTGAATGATTGATCCCCCGATTCCTCTTACTCTGCATCCTCTAATCTTTATTTTTGGGCTTGAAACTGGGCCAAAACATCCCAGAAATCGCCCCCAGCATTTTTTCATAACTGAGGCACGTGACACTTGTCACGCGTACGCGTCGTTCGCCTGCTGCACCGGTCACGCGTACGCGTCGTCCATGCATGCGCGTCAAGGCCAGCTGCTCAAAACTTCAATTTCTTGTGTTCCTTCCACTTTTGCATGCTTCCTTTCCATCCACTAAGCCATTCCTACCCTAGAAAATCTGAAATCACTTAATGCACATATCACGGTATCGATGGTAATAAAAGAGGATTAAGAATTAGCAATTTTAAGGCCTAAGAAGCATGTTTTCAATCATAGCACAAATTTGGAAGGATTTATAAAACCATGCAATTCATATGAATAAGTGTAAGAATAGTTGATAAAATTCACTCAATTCAATATAAAATAAACCGTAAAATAGTGGTTTATCAATCTCCCCACACTTAAACATTAGCATGTCCTCATGCTAAGCTCAAGAGAAGCAATAAAGGAGGTGAAGAGGAATGGTAGAATTTATGAAATGCAACCAATTTATATGAATGCAACTAAATACAAAATGTTGTTACCTACTTGGTTAAAAGTAAATGAATCCTCAAGAACAAATATGAAATGAATTCCACTAATTCAAATCTCGAAATGAAGTACAAATAGACTTGCAGAAGAAAGCTCGTGATAGCCGGGAACAAAGAATCGAGCATCGAACCCTCATTGGAAGTGTATACACTCTAATCACTCAAGTGTTTGAGGTTCGATGCTCTTAATTCTCTACTAATCTTGCTTTCTAAGACTTGCTCTTCTTCTACCAATCAACAAAAATTTAATGCACGGATACACATATCAAGAGGTCTTTTCATAGGTTGTAATAGAGTTAGGGTCAAGGTAGGAATGTATTTGGTTAAGTGGACTAAAATCCGAATCCTTGATTAACCTAAACTTCCCACCTAACCTAAGACAATCCATGTAATCAAAATACAAAATCTAACTACCCATTAACTATGTTTTGTCACATATTCATGCATTCCAAATTTGAATACAACTCATATGCATTGCTGTCGCCACTTACTTCGGGGCATTTTATCCCCCTTTTATTGTTTCTTTTTCTCTTTTTTTTTTCTTTTTCTTTTTATTTATTCATTATTTTTTCTTTTTCTTTTTATTATTTTTCTCAATGCATATGATTAAGGTATTGAATGTAAGAATATGTGCTCAACAATTTTTTTCACATTTTCACAAGAATATACAACACCCAATTCCCAAACTAAATGTTTCCAAACCCAATTTTTCACACTTAAATCATGAGCACTCTCACTAGTTTAAACTAACCAAGGATTCAAATTAAGGCCATTCATTGTTTTTCGCTTAGAGTTCATGATGTGCTAAAGTAAAGAACAAATGGGGTAAAATAGGCTCAACATTGGTTTGCAAAGGATAATGAAAGGGTAAGGCCATATGGGTATGTGAGCTATAGTGAAACAAAGGCCTCAATCACGTAGGTACATGCATACATCAAACAATGGAAATATAGAATCAAGTAAGACGAAGATCACAATTTTAGAGAGAACAACACACACCATAATAAAACATTGGTTGATAAGATGCAACTAATCAAATAGGTTCAAAATCTCACTGGTTTTGTGTGTTCGAGCTCTAAACCATTTCCAAATTAAATTTCTTCAAGCAAGTTTAAAAATTTCAATTCAAATTAGTGAAATGCCTTAAAATAGTTTCTTGGAAGAGAAATTATTACTTCAACCAAGTAGTACTTAAATGCAAGCAAGTAACTACACATGCAATCTATTATGCAATGCAACAATTAACTAACAAGGAAAATTCAAAATTGGTGTTGGAACAGGAAGTAGTTACCCACAGAAGTCGGTCTTGACCTCCCCACACTTAAAGATTGCACCATCCTCGGTGCATGCAAAGAAGAGCAAGGTGGATTAGGGTTGCTACAACTGATGAACTCTTTCAAAGGATTGTGCGGAGGGACTTATTTGTCACCCCATTTAGAAGTTTTCCATTTTTCTTCTTGGTGGCCATCCTGAAAGGGGAGAAAAAGGAAAAAAAATAACCCACAAAAAAAGATATGAAAACAAATAAAATATGGGTGGGCTAATGCCAAATAATAATGAGATTTTCAATTACATGGTAGCTACAACATATGAGTGAGAAAATAATATAAGCAAAGATCATGTCAACTAAATAGTAAACAAGTCAAGAAGCACCAAAACAATGGAAGAAGTAGTCAGCAGTTGAATAAGAATATTCAACACCAACAGAAAAAAAATAGCAAACTTAGAAAAGAAAAAAAATAAGAAGAAACACAAAGTTAAAATGCAATAAATGAAGGTTTGTAAATGCAATAAATAAAAGAGAATGAAAGAGAATAAAGATGAGAAGTTGAAGGAACGAAGAAGAAGAAAGGTAGAAAGAGAGAAGAATGAGAGAAGAAAGAAGGAAGAAATGGGAGAAGAGAAGCGATGCGTAAGCATCATCTACACGCATGCGTGGATAGCAGAAGAAGAGGCGACGCGTAAACGTCAGTCACGCTTACGTGTGAAAAGCAGAAAATAGGAGATGACGCGTGAACGTCGGTCACATGTACGCGTGACTACTTTTCGTGCCAGGCGCACGAAACCAGCACAATTCCAGCGCAACTCTCTGGTTTGTGTACTAGAGGTTGCAACGTGGCATATGACGTGTGCGCATCGGTCATGCGCACGCGTGAGACACAAATTTTTTTTTTAATAAACTAACAAGCTATCAAATTAATGCCATATATTATTAAACAAGTGAAACCGCAACTTAAACTAAATAAACCTTACTAAAATTAAAAATTCAACTTATTACTAATATAAATAAAAGAGAAAATAAAAAGAATTTACCATGGTGGGGTGTCTCACACCTAGCACTTTTAGTTAAAGTCCTTAAGTTGGACATTTAGTGAGCTCTTTGTCATGGTGGCTTGTGCTTGAACTCATCTTGAAACTTCCACCAACGCTTGGACTTCCAATAAGCTCTAATATTTCCAAGTGAATTCACCAAGCCGTGATGAAATTCTTCACAAGCTTTGAGCTCCCAAAGTTGTTCCTCTTGTATGCTGGGATCCTAAATCTTGTTTCTACACCCGTCTTTAAGTGGAACATCATTGTTCCAACCGGGTGGCAAGCAATCCGAATTCTCAATAAAGTACCAAACTCTTCTCTTAGATCCAACCAATTGATCACTAGTCTAACTCTTGCATCTAGCTCTTGAAATCTCAACCTTGATTAGTCTTGATTTGCAACTCCAACCACTAAACATCCTTCTCTTACGCTTTATTCCACAAAGCCTCCTAAGTTGGCCATCTGTTTCAAGAATACCACACTCAAATGGGATAATAAAGTTAAGACAGATAAGTTTTACCCACTCATATGAAGGAGTAGACGGCAACCTAAGTAGAGAAGTCTCCAACGATCTTGACAAAGTATATTCAACTCCCGTCCAACCTTGCCGAAGGACTTCCACCTTTTGAAAAGATTCTTCACTTTCAAGCTCTTCCTCACCAAATTCATCCAACTCTTTTCCGTCACTCAAATAATAAATATGAGGTTGAGAGAAATGTACCTCAATGTTGCTTTCAATTTTATCGGAAGAAGGTTCTTCAAACTCAAGGGGTTCACTTGTGGATGCAAATTCATTACTAGGATGGCTTGATTCATGATCATCATCACCGAGGGAACTTGTCTTTTGATCTATTCCGTCCAATTCTTCATAGGAAAGATGCCTTGGAGGTTGTGCACTACCCTCCTTAACATTAACTTCAAGCTTCTTGGAGGAATACTCTACAACTCTAGATTTTCATGGAGGTTCAGCATCTCCAAAGTCTTCGACCACTTCTTCCTCTTCAATAATTACAGCTTCCTCCAATTGTTCCAATACAAAGTCACATTCCTCATTTTCCACCGAAGTTTCTAATCTCTCCTTCATGCTACGCTCCTCATTAGATTCTCCACATGCGGCCATGGGGGTACTTTGAGTGTCGAAGCGCAGGGAGGCTAAATTATCTACTACAAACTCTAGTGTCGTCCACTGCATTTCTCTTTGCCCTTCAATCTTTAAGTGTGGGGAGCTCGAGACCGACTTCCGTGGGTATCTACTTCCTGTCTCAACACCAATGTTTATTTTCTTTGTTAGATTAGCTGTTGCATTGCATGATAGATTGCATGTGTAGTTAGTTGCTTGCATAATAGTACTACTTGGTTGAAGTGATGAATTCTTTTCCAAGAAACTATTTTATAGAATTTCACTAATTTAAATTAAAATTTGTGTTGAACTTGCTTGAAGAAATTTATTTTGGAACATGGTTTAGAGCTCGAATACACAAAACCTAGTAACATTTTGAACCTAGTTGATTGGTTGCACTTTAACAACCAATACTTTGCTTTGTTGTGTGTTGTTCTCTCTAAAATTGTGATCTTTGTCTTGCTTGATTCTATATTTCCATTGTTTGATGTATGCATACACTTACGTGGTTAAGGCCTTTGTTTCACTAAACTTACATACCCATATGGCCTTACCCTTTCATTATCTTTTGCAAACTAATGTTGAGCCTTTTTAACGTCATTTATTCTTTACTTTAACTCATCACTAACTCTAAGCAGAAAACAATAATGTCCTTCATTTGAATCCTCGGTTAGCTTAGAATAGTGAGATTGCTCATGATTTAAGTGTGGAAAAGTTGGGTTTGGAAATATTTGGTTTAGGAATTGAGTATGTTAGACTTTTTTGTGAAAATGTGAAAAGAATGTTGAGGACATGTTCATGCATTCAATACCTTAGTCGTATGCACTGAGAAAAACAAAAGAAAAAAGAAAAATAAAAAGAAAAAAATAGGAGGAAGAAAAAAATAAAATAAAAAGGGGACAAAATGCCCCAAAGTAAATGGTGATAGCAATGCTTATGTACTGTACTCAAAATTAGGATGCATGAATATGTGGAAAACATAGTTAATGGGTAGTTAGATTTTATATTCTGATTACATGGATTGTCTTAAGTTAGGTGGGAAGTTTAGGTTAATCAAGGATTCATATTTTAGTCCACTTGACCAAATACAATCGTACCTTGACCCTAACCCCATTACGACCCTTAAAAGACCTCTTGATATGTGCATTCGTACATTAAATTTTTGTCGATTGGTAGAAGAAGAGCAAGCCTTAGAAAGCAAGGTTAGCAGAGAATTGAGAGAATCAAACCTTAAACACTTGAGTGATTAGAGTGTATACACTTCCGGTGAGGGTTCGATGCTTGATTTTTTGTTCCCGGCTTTCACGAGCTTTCTTCTTGCAAGTCTATTTGTACTTAATTTTATGATTTGAATTAGTGAGATCCAATTCATATTTGTTCTTGAAAGATTTATTTACTTTTAACCAAGTAGGTAAAAGTACTTTGCTTTTAGTTGCATTCCTATAGATAGGTTGCATTTCATAAATTCTACCATTCCTCTTCACCTCCTTTATAGCTTCTCTTGAGCTTAGCATGAGGACATACTAATGTTTAAGTGTGGGAAGATTGATAAACCACTATTTTATGGTTTATTTTGTATTGAATTGAGTGGATTTTATCCATCACTCTCACACTTATTCATATAATTCGCATGTTTTACATTTTCCTTCCTAATTTTGTGCTATGATTGAAAACATGCCTCTTTGCCCTTAAATTTGCTAATTTTAATCCTCTCTTACTACCATTCGATGTCGTGATATGTGTGTTAAGTGTTTTCAGGGTTTATAGGGCAGGAATGACTTAGAGGATGGAAAAGAAGCATGCAAAAGTGGAAGGAACACAAGAAATTAAAGTTTTGAGAATTTGGTAGCGACACGCATGCATGGACGATGCGTACGCGTGACTGGTGCATTCGACAGATGATGCGCACGCGTGGCCGATGCGTATGCGTGACGAGCGTCACGTGCTGCATTAAACAGAATTCGCTGGGGGCAATTTTTGGGCTGCTTTTGACCTAATTTCAGGCCCAAAAATACATATTAGAGACTGTAGAGTGGAGCAGGAAAGGGGAGAATCATTCAATTCTTATTCATTCACAATTTTTAGGTTTAGAAGTTTCTAGAGAGAGAGGCTCTCTCCTCTCTCTAGGTTTTAGGGTTTTTAGTTTTATTTCTTCTCCAATTCAGATTTCCATCTTGTTTTAATTTAGTTTCTTTTCTACATTCTATTATTCTAGCATCTTAGTTTATTTTCTCTTGTTGACGTCTTTATTTTTTCAATTTAATTTATGAACTCTTCATGTTAGATTCAATTTTCTTTTTAATGCAATTTGAGGTATTTCATGTTTATTGCTTCTTTCTTCATTTGTTATTATTGATTCCTTACAATTGTTGGTCTTTGATTTTACATTCTCTTATTACTTTTCTATACTTTTATTTTGCGCCTTCCAAGTGTTTGATAAAATACTTGGGTGGATTTTAATTTAGATTTTTATGTTCTTGACTTGGATTGATTAATTAGAGACTCTTGAGTTATCAAAAAGTCTTTTGTTGATTGGTGATTGAGATTGCCGGTTAGCTTGAACTTCACCAAAGCTAGTCTCTCACTATGATTTGATTAGGACTTGTGAACTCAAGTTAATTGTATGCACTTGACCTTCCTCCATTGGTTAGAGGTTAACGAAGTGAAGGTAATTCACATTTACCATCACAATTGATGATGATAATAAGGATAGGACTTCTAATTCTCTTTTCTTGCTAAGAGCTTTCTTAGTTATTAATTTATTTTCTCGCCATTTTACTTTCTTATTTCTTATTACAAAACCCAAAAATATGCTTTTTCATAACCAATAATAATTACACTTCCCTGCAATTCCTTGAGAGACGACCCGAGGTTGAAATACTTCGGTTAATTTTATTGGGTTTGCTTAAGTGACAAACAATTTAAATATTGATTGAGGTTTAATTGTCGGTTTAGAACTATACTTGTAACGCGATATTTTTGTGAAAATCTTTACCGACATTTGTCTTCCGTCAGTCATCCATTGGAGAGTGGAGTGGATATGAGGGTTCATTGCTTGGGAGGAAGGGTTCGTGATAGGAAGGTGGTTCATCTTGATAAGGATATGGAGATGGTGTATAGTAAGGTGGTTCTTGGGAATAATTGTGTTGGAATTGGGGTGGTTCTATATATAGTTTATATGGCTCATAAGGTGGTTGGTATGGTGGTGGATATGGGTTAGGGTCATATGGAAGTATTTGATTGTAGGGGGCTTGTAAGTATGGTAGTTCAAAGCTATGTTAAAGAGGGGGTTCATAGACATATGATGGTGGTTGTTGGTAGTCACAAGGAGGTCCACCATATTCATTGTCTTGGTATGCATCATGGAATGACTCTTGCTCGTAGTACATTGGAGGGGGTTGTTGCCACAGAGGTTGTCCATAAGCTTGAGGCTCCTCCCACCTTTGATTCTCCCAACCTTGATGCATGTTCTCATTGTAGCTTCCATTCCCTACAACATAATTTGAACCAAACTCACAGCCAAAGGGGTGAGAATTTATAGTAACAAGAGAAAATAAAAACAAAAACTAACAAGAAATAATGAAAATAAACTCCTAATGCTAGCAATAACTAACAAAGAAACGAAAAGGAAAACATATTCACAATATTCACAATAACCAATAATAAGGCACACATTTGCAATTCTCCAGCAACGACGCCAAAAACTTGATGGAGAAAAATTGTTGGTAAAGATTTTCACAAAAATAGTGCGTTGCAAGTATAATTCTAAACCAACAAATTATCCTCTGTCAACGTTTAGATTGTTGTCACTTAAGCAAACCCAATAAAATTAACCAAAGTATTTAAACTTCGGGTCGTCTCTCAAGCAATTGCAGGGAAGTGTAGTTTATTATTGGCTATGAAACAGTATATTTTTGGATTTTGTAATAAGAAACAAGAAAGTAAAATGGCAAGAAAATAAACTAATAACTAAGAAAACTCTTAGCAAGGAAAGAGAATTAGAAGTCTTATCCTCATTATCATCATCAATTGTGATGGTAAATATAAATTGCTTTTACTTGGTTATCCTTTAACAAATGAAGGAAAGTCAAGCGAGCAAAATTGACTTAAGTTCACAAGTTCTAATAAAAAACTAGATTTAGTGAGGCTCAAGCCAACTAACAACTTTCAATCACCAATCAACAAAAGAATTTTAATAACTCAAGAGTCTCTAATTAATCAATCCAAGTCAAGAACATAAAAATCTAAATTAAAATCCACCCAAACATTTTATCAAACACTTGGAAGGCATAGAATAAAAACATAGAAAATTGACAAGACATGGAAAATTTTTAGACTAACCAAAGCAAAGAAATAACAATAGTAAAGCAATCGAACAATAAGAAACATGAAACATAAATTGCATTAATGAAAATTGAGAGTAACACATGAACTCATAAACTAAATTAGCAAAATAAAGGAATCAATAAGAGAAGTATATAACTAAAGTACTAGAACAAATAAAAGTAAGAGAAAACTAAATTAAAATAAGACTGAAACTTAAACTTAAGGAGAAATTGGAAAAGAAACCATAAACCTAGAGAGAGGAGAGAGCTCTCTCTAGAATTCTACATCTAAAATCTAAAAATGTGTATGAATGAAAAGTGAATAATTGATCCCCCGATTCCTCCCACTCTGCAGCCTCTAATCTTCATTTTCGGGCTTGAAATTTGGCCAAAAACAGCCCAGAAATCGCCTCCAGCGTTTTCTCGTAACTGAGGCACGTGACACTTGTCACGCGTCGCTGAACGAATTCCTGGTCACGCGTACGCGTCATCCACGCATATGCGTCGTTTGCCTGTTGCACCGGTCATGCATCCGTGTCGTCCATGCGTGCGCGTCAAGGCCATCTACTCAAAACTTCAATTTCTTGTGTTCCTTCCACTTTTGCATGCTTCCTTTCTATCCTCTAAGTCATTCATGCCCTAGAAAATTTGAAACCACTTAACGCACATATCACGGCATCGATGGTAATAAAAGAGAATTAAGAATTAGCAATTTTAAGACCTAAGAAGCATGTTTTCAATCATAGCACAAATTCAAAAGGATTTATAAAACCATGCAATTTATATGAATAAGTGTAAGAGTAGTTGATAAAATCCACTCAATTTAATACAAAATAAACAGTAAAATAGTGGTTTATCAATGACCAACAATTTTTTAAAAAATTAAAAATAAAGATTTAGACATCGAATTTTGCTCATTTTTTATGGACATTCTAAATAGTTATCCAATGCTCATCTGAATACTGCTTCTTCGTCATAACCACATCTAGATCGTACATGTTCCTAAAATATACATATGTTGCCTTCGACTCCCGACTTGCAAATCACGTAATTTTGATGTACAATGCTATTGAATTTTTGGGTATGTAAGAGAGGTACAATATCCTGTTAGGTGATAATGACAAAGTTTGACCACAACTGAAAAATTTTCTATTGTTAATTAATATTCATTAATATTGGCACGCAGCTCCTGCCCTGCCCACTCCAGAATTTGTCTAAAACAGTAAGCATTTGTTACCTTCAGCAACATTTATATCATGCTATCTACTTATGTAGCCTTTTTCAATAATTTCATTTCGATTTCAAAATAGAGCTCTCTACACACATTTACGTACATTATCACCTTATATCCATGAAATTTTCTTCATATACGTACTTAATAGGATAAAATAGAATGCATCTCTATTTTGATTCTGTTGCTTCATGATGTAAATATAAGGATATACCCCCACCAAAATTATACTGATATATAACCCAAGCATTTCTCGGAGTTATTCTATACTATATACTATATAGTATTCACTTTTAATATTATCAAAATAATATTAATTTTTAATTCATTTGATAACTAAATTAATAATCAATTACA
>NC_029791.2:24420956-24423241 GCF_000816755.2 Arachis ipaensis | reverse complement strand
CTATTGAGAGAGTCAATAAGGTTTTTGTTTTACTAGAAATCAATTAAAAAAAGGTTATTTACTAAAACAAACAAAAAAAAACTATTTTATTTATCCATTTTTTTTGTTACAAAATGTATTTAAATTGGATGGGTAAGGAGCGATTTATAATTCTCCTACTCCAATTTGCTACTCTATTCTTTTTTTCATATTAGACTTAAAAAGTAACAAATTGGATTAGAGAGCTGCCGATTGAGCCCGACCCCACTCAATCTAAGTACACTTTGCAACAAAAACAAAATAGATAAGTAGTGGTTTTTTTTTTTCTAAAAGACAATGTTTTTTAATTGATTTAAAAAAAAACCCGGGACAACAACCATCCCAAGAACTTCAAACCGTGTAAAATGCAGTTTTACATATATTACTTGGCCTCCATTCCCAAAATTCTTTTGTTCCCCTCTAAAATATTTAGACCTATATAATATAGGAAAAAATATATATAATATATATTAATTAAAATCAATAGTTAAAACAACTGAAATACCGGTGTTTCTTGATACACTTAAAATTTTTTCTATAGTATATATTATAAAATATATTGGCTATGTTTTGAATAATTTCTACAATTAAGTTAACTATTCAATTAAGTTTAGTTAAATTAGTATAATTTAATTGACATTCACATACCATTAAGGGTCCGTTTGAAAAATTTTAAAAGTAATTTTTTTGAATTTTTGACTTATGAAAAGTAGTAATATTAATATCTGGTGTAATTTTTAAAAATAAATTGTAATTTTTTTAAGAAACTATTTAGAAGCTTATAGAGAAGTTAAAAAAAAAATTATTTCTCTCATAAATCATAATACTACTATTTTTTATCACATTCTATAAAATAAGTACTTTTAGAACTAAAAACTCAAACACAAAATAACTTATTTATAAGCTACTTTTAATATAGTCATTTATTGTTTAAACTATTTTTTAAAAGTAGTTTAATTAAGCTGTTTACCCAAACTGAACCTAAATACGCTACTATATGTAACTACCTTTTGACAGCTTCTTCTCACTCTTGATTATTGTTGTTTTTTTTTCCCTCTCTTCCTCTTTCTTTTTCTTCATGTTTTTCTTTTATTATTGTCGTTGTTACCGCCACCACCTCCATCTCCTCTTTCTTTTCTTATTTGATTTTTTTTTTATCTTTTCTTTTCTTTTCCTCCTCCTCCATCATCATTATTATTATCGTCGTTATCGTTATTATCATCATCATCGTTTTCTTCGTATATGTATAACTGTTTAAATCTAAAATATAAAAAAAACACCAAAATTACTAAATGATAACTCAAAACTCATCCTCCTCTATATGAACTTGATTTTTATTAGACTTAGATCAATTTTATTATATTTAGTTACTAAAAAGAAGTTGAATGTATAGTACGACTCAGGTTTTAAGCCTTAATGCTTCAATTCATTTCTCTCTCATTTATTAATTTGCTTATTTTATGTCACTTTAGTTTGATAAAAATGAAACAAAATAATGCATGTAATTAATATAGATACAATAGATGTTAAACCGAAATAAAATCTTCATTGCCTCCTAGCACACGAATTATCTAGCACTCTGTGGTGTTGCCTCTATTTTGAACTCTCTCAAAAATTTAAAACAGACAAACATATAACTGCTAGCAGTAGCACCTAATTGTTTATTAAATGTAAACTTTCAAAAAATAAAAATAAAGGGTCATTTTATCTTCTCAGCCTGAACACATTTAAGCCTAAAAAGAATGTGCTATCACTATATGGAGAATTGACCCAAGCATACTCCCCTGTCTCCGCATACATAAAAGATTTATGCTATAGCTACCTAGTTTGATATGTGCCACAAGTTTTAATTTCTGCCTTGTATCAAATCTACATACGAATAAATTGATTGATATCAAATTATCAATATTCAGGAAAGGAATTGACTCTAGCATAGATTTGGGGGACATTGTTTTTATTAGTAATTAAAGGCTAGTTTGAAATTATTATCCATTTCACGCAAGCTGGATCATATAAATAAATGTGGGACAACACAATAACAAAGAACATACTTGTTCAGTGCTGTCACAGGTCATTGTAGGGACATAATCCTATTTCACCAGTTGTTTTAGTAAAATTTCTTTCTTCTTATTCTTATTCTTTTTATTTTATTGACTATATTTGTTTCACGTAGTATTTTTTAAATTTGACAAGTTCAAAACTGATTTATTTTAAATTTAAATTTTATTTAAATGTTTATCATTAAATAATAAATTACTGCATGCAAA
>NC_029791.2:24404098-24420882 GCF_000816755.2 Arachis ipaensis | reverse complement strand
TTAATTTTTATATTTCAAAAATTTTTTAATTAAAAAATTGAAGTATCTATCAATTTTACAAACTAAATGTTAGTTATTTATGAAGAATATATCCGAATTAAATTCTAAAATAATAACACAAAGTTGTTGTTAGATGCCTATTTCAATTTCTTGCTGGCTCTTCAATAATAATTAGGTGATGACCACTATTCATTGGCTCATGCATCTATTGACATTTGGCCATATGGTTAGGTTTTTTGCACTTTTATTTAGATGAAGTCAAGAATATCCACTCAAATTCACGTGTAATGGAAACGTCGTGGACCGTTTTTAATCATTTTTTCGTATATTATTCTATGATATTCAAGCTTAATTGGACCATTTACAAGAACATATATAATATGATCGCACATTGAATCTATCGAAAGAAATGACGTTCCCATATATTATGCTATTATATCTTTCTCGAAAAAATAGAAAAAATGAAAGGGAGCCATTTATGATTTCGACATTCAACCAATTTTTCCAAATGAAAAAATATAGGTACCAACATATTATCTGCTAATTTATTGTTTATAATAATTAATTATTATATTTTAAACACATATATAAAGAGACACATCCAAAAAATATATTTATAAGGATATTTTTATTAAACACAGCTATAAAAAATATATTTTTATTAGACATATCCACAAAGACACTTCTATTAAACACAATTATAAATAAAAGTTGGCATAAGTTGGCAGAAATGTTGTTGGTAATATAGGGAGATTGTTTCCAAATTTATTTATGGTAGTGAATAGTGATCACCGTTAGAAGAAAAGTTGTGAATTGAAGCTCTTTCTACACAGAAAATAAAAAAGAGCGAAAAAGACGATTGGAGAAAAAAAATAATAAAAAGGAAACGATATTATTAGAGTCTCTCTTTCTTTACACTGCTTCTTTAACACTAGTTAATTAGGTATGAATTTATGGTTTATTATCACGGATTGTTACATTATTAATATTAAAATGAGAGTTTATTTGATACATATTAGTTTAAAACACTTGCATAATGATATTTTATCTTATACAATGCGATGTAGAGAGAACTAATTTTCTTCTTAAATATAATAGGCGTGGAAATAATTATGTTCGTTAATGTGATAATATATAATAATTATATGACATTATAAAAAAACTCACATTAATTGTGTGTAAAACAAATAAAAACTTATAATAATAATATTAAAGCANTCAGATCAAGGATTTTAGAGTTTCTTTTGATTTTCTTGGATAATCTTCCAGAAGAAGTTTCGAAGAGTGAACTGTTCCAGCTGTTCAATTGGACTGGACGCATAAATGATATATATCTATCATGCAAACAAAAAGGTGATAATATGTACATTTTTGTATTCATACAACATACTACAAAGGGAGGGGCGTTGAAGGCTATAACAAAATGAACCGTATGAGATTGAGAGGTAAGATTGTGTTTGTCGGAAAAGCGAAATACAGGAGAACGTCGAATGTGAAGGACACGAAGATCAGAAGCTACAGTCAGGAGGTGGCAACTGAATTTATATGATACATCAGCCACGAAGAGAACGAGAGGATGTTCAGAATCCTCCAATTAACTGCTTTCAAGATGTGAGAAAGGATGAAAAGGTCCAAGATCCACATGAGAATGGGTGGACGAAGAAGTTAGAGGTAGTTGTGGCGAAAAAAAACTTGGACTGGCTACAGAAAAGTCTAATAAGTGGAACGACGACGGTTATTGACTTTAAGTCCTTAAAGGATATGGTTGCGAAGAGCTTTTCTCATGTTATTCAAGTATGCGAAATGGGAGCGTGTAAAGCTCTCTTGACTTTCGATAGCCTATTGAACGCTGAGGAGACATACACGTTCAAAATGAATAGTCTTCTACAGATATTTCATAGTGTTTGGAGGTGGGACGAGTCAGAGAAAAGTGAATCCCGACGAGTGTGGTTAGAGTGCTTCGGAGTTCCGTTACATGCTTGGTCAGTGGATACCTTTAAGATGATAGGAGGTCAATGGGGTGAGGTGGTTGGGTGTGACAAAGAGACAGAATCGTGCTGCTCTTTCTGTGTCGGTCGTATACTTATTGATACCTGTGTCTTGGATGTGATCAAGAAATGGGTCCATATCACAATAGGTACTAGTGGCTTTGACATATTGGTTAAAGAAATGGGCCGGGAAGTATATAGTATGCACTGTGATTTGGAAAACGTAGCGGAAGATGTTGTCAGCTGCGATCATCGTAAAGACGTAATGATAAGGGAATGTGATGATGTAGCTACAAGGTCGGAAGGATTAACAAACTTGATAGACAATGGAGATCAGGC
Source organism: Arachis ipaensis (assembly GCF_000816755.2). Classification (NCBI taxonomy): domain Eukaryota; kingdom Viridiplantae; phylum Streptophyta; class Magnoliopsida; order Fabales; family Fabaceae; genus Arachis; species Arachis ipaensis. The sequence continues at coordinate 24,418,555 of NC_029791.2, read as the reverse complement.
AGCAACAGTAGTTACGAAAGTACTACGGGAGGAGGTAGAAGATAAGGATAGATTGGTAAATTTTGAATCAATTTTGAACAAGTGGAGTTATGAGCATTCAAGAAATAATCAAAGAAAATTGATAACGGATCAATCAAATTATGGTGATATTGAAGGCTTGGCAGATTTTGTGGGATTTGAGGGGAGTTATGAAGCTGATTCCAAGATTACAATTTCGTGGAGCAATAATTGTAAACATAACGGTAGGGTAAGAGTGGTAAAAAATTATGGTAGCAATAAAGTTACTCTTGGGGCCTCTAATGAAAATAATCATAACAAGGGTCATTTGGGCAAATACGGCCCAAGCAAATTCAGATTCATGAAGGGTGCTGATAAAGGCTGTCTTGGGCTGGATCATTTCAAATTGGGTCGGGTTGATAGGGGATTTGGAAATAGAACTGGGTCAGCCATTGTGCAACGCTGAACCTTCGTGACTTCGGGGGTGGTGGTGACAGGTTTCATGAGGGAAGGACCTGCGATGGAGGCTTCCGATTGGTGCTCTCCGGAGGGGAGGTTTCACGACGTCAGTTGGGCTGCACGATAGCGGCTGGGGAGGTGCTGGGCACACGTGCAACCAGCATTGCTGACGGCAGAGTTGTGAATGATGATGAAGCTAACTCGCAGCGGAGGTTGATATAGGGAGAAACCGTGCAATAATCTATCGATGATGCGCCGGGGATGGACTCTCCAAGCGGTAACCGAGAAGCCGGAAGAGAGTGCTATGATGCGATGGCGGGGGTTCGTTGTAATGGCACACATTATGAACGGGATGTTGGGACAGTGATGTTGGTTGAGGGGCTGCTAGGGGATAAGGTTGCAAATGTAGGGACTAATGATGAATATGTTGATGGAGCTATCTCTGAAAATAGTGGTGAGGCTAACGAAGACCTAGTCAATAAAAGCCTAGGAACCAGCTTCATTGGTGATAGAAATCTAACAGTTCAAGACGATGGAGAAGGCTATCATGACAGGGAAGACCGTATACAGGAAGAAGGGAATGTTATTGATGATGAGATTAATGGTAACGAACGTTCAAGGTTGGATGAGCATCTGATGGAAAACAAAAGGGCTTGGGAGTTAGCAAAAGAATCAGGAGCAATGCTATATAATGAAGAAGACGACATTATGGCTATTCTCTAAGAACAAAATGAAGAAATTGCAAAAAAAAAAAAAAAAAAGAAGAATGGCAAAACAGAAGGCTAAAGCAAGATGAAGTAGGCCCAAAACTCAAAAAAAAGGTGTGTAATAATGTTTCAAAATGATTTTCTGTTCCTGGAATGTTAGGGGGTTAAGGGGTGATGGGAAGTGTAGGATGGTAAAGGACCTTAGGAGAAAACATAGGTTGAATATGCTAGGCTTAGTTGAGACTAAAAGGCAGATAGTAACGAGGTTTGATGTGATGAAAATTTGGGAAAATGATGCAGAGTGGGAGTATGTAGAGTCTATTGGTGCATCTGGAGGACTGCTGTTAATATAGGATTATGTATGGTTTAAAAGGAGAAATTGCTATAAAGGGGAGAGATGGTTGTGTGTTGAAGGGGTCTTGTCAGAGAATAATGTTAACTGTGCTTCTTTTCTTGGTTTATGGTGCACATAATCGAGATGAGAAACTTGTTGTGTGGGAGGAGTTGAGTTACGTAGTTGGATTGTCGCAGGGTCCTTGTTGTTTTCTGGGGGACTTTAATGAGATTCTACATGTGGAGGAGAGGCGAGGTACTGATAGCCCTACCTTTATCAGCGGAAGATTTCAAGAATTGGATAAACGACATAGGGTTAGTGGACTTGTCGATTACTAACCGAAAGTTTACATGGTTTAGAGGATGCTCCTGTAGTCGTATTGATAGAGCTCTGGTTAATGTGGAATGGCTTGAGGAGTTTTCAGAGACTCGTTTAAGAGGCGGTCCACGGGGTCTGTCAGATCACTGCTCTATCATAGTGGAAGATAAGAGACTTAGGGACGGGCCAAGACCAATCCAAAGTTTGGATTTGTGGTTTACATACGAAGGTTTTCTAAGGTTGGTCAAGGAGGAATGGAGAGGGTTAGGAGAGGTACAATTCACCGATAAACTAAAGGCATTGTCTATTCTGCTGAGAAGATGGCATAGAGACAAGTTTGGTGACAAGTTTGAGGGAGAGATTAAGAAGATAGATGATATGGTGGGTGATGGGGATTATAATGGAACGGTGGAAGCAAGAAGGCGGGCGCTAGTGGCATGTTGTGAGAAATGGTATGTGAGGAAAGAATTACATTGGAAGTAGATGTCGAGGTCTAAGCACGCGAGGGATATGGATAAAAATACGAGATACTTCCACAACTTAGCTTCTACGAGAAGGAGGAATAATAGGATCGATGCCCTGGTTATTAATGGAAGATTGATAAGGAATCAAGTTAGGATTAAGCTTGCCATTAGGGGATTTTATAAGGAGTTGTATCACCAAGAGAAGTCTCCTATGTTGGGTTTCAGAGATGGTCTGGTAAAAATGATCAATGAGAAGGATGCATTGGCTTTAGAGAGGCTACCGACACCTGTGGAGGTTAGGGTGGCAGTTTGGGATTGTCATCCAAGACTACAGGTAGTGATGGCTATAACATGAACTTTATTAAAAAGTGTTGGGATGAAATTGGTATTGAATTCACCACAGCAGTACTGGACTTTTTCCAATCCTCTAAGTTACCGGCAGATGCTAATGTCACTTCAGTGGCGTTGTCCCCCAAGTTTAGTGGTGCTAAGGAAATTAAAGACATTCGCCCGATTAGCATGGTGGGGTGTGTGTATAAGGTAATCTCAAAGATGCTGGTTAGGAGGATGCGAGCAATTATGCCAGGATTAGTAAGTGAGACACAGAGTGCCTTTGTCAAGGGTCGAAAGATACATGATGGGGCCCTTATTGCGTGTGAAACGATTCAATGGATCAAACTAAAGAATAAGAAAGCGGCAATAATAAAGTTAGACTTCCAGAAGGCATATGATAGAATCAAGTGGAGTTTTGTCGACATTGTCCTGCAAAAGCTGGGGTTTGGACAAAGATGGAAGGGATGGGTTATGGAATGTGTCGGTACGTGCTCTATGTCAGTGTTGATAAATGGCTCACCTTCTAAGCCGTTCAAAATGGAAAGAAAAGGCTTGCGACAAGGTGACCCCCTGTCTCCATTTTTATTTGTTCTCGTTGTAGATGTCCTACATAGGATGATTGGAAAGGCTGTTAAAAATGGTCGCATATCTCTGTTGTTGGTTGGACGAGATCATATTGAGTTGTCGCATTTTCAATTTGCAGATGTTACTATATTGTTCTGCCCATCTGAGGAAGAGACCATCAAGAACTACAGGAGACTACTTCGTTGCTTTGAGCTGATGTCGGGTTTAAGCATTAATATCAACAAATCTAGCTTGATCTCTATTAACTGTGATGAGCAGTGGGTACAACAGATGTGTAGTGTGCTGGGCTGTAAGGCAGTCACTCTTCCAGTCAAATATCTGGGTATCTCGCTAGGAGAAAACCCGAGGTTGGTTCAGACTTGGAAGCCAATAATAGACAAAGTGGAGGAGAAGCTTAGTCTCTGGAAAGTTAAAGCTCTCAATAAGGCCGGTAAGTTGGTTCTCATCAAATCTGTGTTGAATAGCCTTCCGGTTTACTATTTGAGCTTATATAAGATGCCAAAGGGTGTTACAAAGAAACTGATCTCTTTGCAGAGAAGATTCCTGTGGAGTAAGGAGGATGGGAGGAATGGTATGACTTTGGTTAAGTGCGAAGTAGTGCAGGTTCCAAAAAAAAAATAGGCGGGTTAGGAGTTGGAGATGCTATGATACGCAGCACAGCTCTTTTGTTTAAGTGGTGGTGGCGCTTTTCTAAGGAAGAATGTTCGTTGTGGAAAAAGGTGGTATGCTCATGTAATGACCTGAATCCAAATGAGTTTCTGTCCAGCCAAGAACTACCTACTAAGGGGCCCGTGGAAGGATATTTGTCAACTACAGTTCATGGATCAACAAGTTAGACAGAAGCTGATCACTGGATTGTCTATGGAGGTCGGTGATGGGAGAGGAACTAGATTCTGGGAGGATGTTTGGCTTATTGGAGGCTCTTTGAAAGATCGTTTTCCTAGACTTTTCTTGGTTTCAAACCAAAGGAGATCGGTGATAGGAAACTGTGGGTTTTGAGATGGGTTTGAGTGGATTTGGAACTTCTAATAGAGGCGAGATCTGTTCCAATGGGAGTTGGATATACTAAACCAGCTACACGATACATTAAGGCTGGTCAAACTTGCATATGGTAAAGAGGATAGAGTGGTGTAGAAATATGATAAACAATGTATTTTTTCAACTAACTCATTTGTGCAGGTGTTGCAAGCGGAATTGGCCCCAAAGGACGTAACAAGTTACACCTTTACTAGGACTATTCAGAAAGGGCTAGTGCCTCCAAGAGTAGAGTTGTTTGTCTGGTTTGTTTTGACTGACAGGATCAATACGAAGGAGAGACTGGGACGGCTTGGAATTGTCAACCAACAAAATAAATTGTGTTTTATGTAATGAAGGTATTGAAAATGGTTACCACTTGTTTCTTGGCTGTAGTTTTTCTTGGCAGGTTTGGTGTGCATGGACATCATATATTGGTAGACAATGGTCTTGGCCGAGTACGTTGAATGAGCACTTCCTAAGTTGGACTGAGTCATCAAATAGAAAGGAGAAATGTAAGAGGTGGATGGTGTGCTTTTGTGCAATTATTTGGAACATATGGTTGGAGAGGAACAGACGAATTTTTCAGAATAAAGACAGAAGGGCTGAGGAGATCATTAACATGTGCTTTCTGAACTACACGGAGTGGCTTGGTGCTAACCCCTTTTGTTGTTGATGGCTATGCTAGAGATAACAAGGGGTTATACTTCTTTTTTGTCTGTTTGTTTGTTTTAAGCAGTTTTCCTTTATTTGGTTTGTTGGTTTATCTGAATAGTTACCTGTATGCTCCACTTTTAGTGTTAAGTTTTTCTTTAAAAAAAAAATTGAGAATGGATAAATCACAAAAAATGTCTTCAAAAATTTAAATGCAACAAAAATAGGTAAATAACATATATATTACAAAAGTTTTAGAAATTAAATTCTGATGTGATATTTTTTAGATATTTTTATTTTTAAAATTTAATAATTTTAAGTCAAATAAATTTTTTGTATTTCTTTTAAAACTTAAAGTTAAAAAAAATTAAATATCAAACTTTATTCTGATTTTAATTGTTATAAAATTTGTATTAACTGCACAAAATATTTATTAATAAAAAAATCATTTGACACTTATAAAAAATAGTTTTTTTTTTTTATGTTTTTAAATCTTTTTAAACTATTTTTATCATTTTAATTTCTTAAAAATAATTTTGTCATAAAAAAAATTAAAAGACGTTTTAATAGTTTATCTAAGTGAGGGAGAATAGGACAAATGATATTTAAAAATGTGATTGAGTTGTTTGGTGTTGATGAGACATCTTAACCAAGAAATAATTGGATTGGTTACACAACTCACTCCACCTTATGCCACCTTTGCTTCACACTTCAATAATTCCCCCATCTTCTCAATCCAAACTTTGCGCTTTAATGGAAAAAAATTAAGGTAAATGACAAAGTTTTAATTAGTTTAAACACACCTCGATTATGGAACCAGTTGACCAAACCAAACAGAACCAGAATCTATGGCTTCCATTGGAGTGGTTCCACTTCCTTTGTAGTATGAATGAATCAGTGTCTCTAATATTTGCCACTGGGACCCCCCATTAAACACCCTTTTCTCTCTGTGAAAAGAACACAAATGGAGTTGTTTGTGGCACTAACTCTAAACTAAGCACCAAAAACCAGATTCCTTTTGTGTATTTGGTTTTTGCCACCACTAACTCCAACCTTTCATTGTGTATTTATTTTGTGTTTACTCCCAATCTTCAATCTTCAATCTTCAATCTTCAAAAACACACATGATTATAAAACCAGAATTTGACACCACCTTTTATAGAACCAAACCAAAAAAGAAGATTCCAGTTACCACCAAGTTCATCAGATTAGACCAAATGGTTCTCCTTCCAAACCAACCATGTAAGTAGCAGAACATTCGTACCCAAAACAAAAAGGTTTCATTTTTCATTAGTTTCACTATATTGGGATGTCATAAAACCTGAAAATTCACATTCTTTATGTCTCTATCTTTTATGGGTTTTGTATGCAAGTAAAACCAGAGGGTTTTTTGTTTCGTATTTTTTTGTTCCTTTATGGGGTCTCAATTTCAAAGTTCATTTCTTTTTGATAAAGGGTTGAAGGAAAAGTGAGAAAAAAGAGAAGAAAATGCGTGGATTAAAGATAAGTGAACGCTTCAAGAGCACACAAGTTCATGCCCTGAATTCCTCAGAAACCAGTGGTGGCAGCAGCAGCAGCAGAAGAAGAAGAAGAAGAAGAAGCAATGGTTCTTCTTCTGGTGTTGTATCCCTTGTGTTGTCAAAGGCCAAACCAAGGAACAAAACAACCTCAGAAGTTGGAAACCTTGTTGTTCCTCTTCAGTTACCTTCCACTGACACAATTGAACCATCCATTGAGCCTTACCTCAAACCAATCAACCTTGTGGAAGCCTTGGCAGAACTCTACTACAGGCTAGAGTGTTGCCCCCAATCACAGAAGGCTTCAATTTGTATCGAGCAGTATTCGCTGTTGCGCGGAATTGGAGACCAGAAGCTTCTCAGGAGGTGTCTCCGGNNGGACGTGTTGTCCAAGGTTGTTTTGTCATCATGGTTGAGATTTGAGAGGAGGGAGGATGAACTTGAAGGTGTGTCTTCAATGGAGTGTGGTGGTTGCATCCTTGAATGTCCAAAATTGAATTTGGTAAATGGGTTTAGTCCCTTTTCGGTTAATGATAAGTGTCAGTGTCCAAAAGAGTCAAAGCAAGAAAACATCACAGAGAGTAGTCTGTTTTTGCCATATGAGGAAAAGGATATTTCTTTCTGCATTGGAGATGAGGAAATCCATTGTGTTAGGTGGCGAATGGCAGAACTTTCAGACCCTTTTAAGGCCATGTTATATGGTGGATTTGCAGAGTCCCAAATGAGGAAAATTGATTTCACAAAAGGTGGAATTTGCTCAAAAGGTATGAAGGCAGTGGAATTGTACAGCAGAACAAAAAGATTGGATTCCTTTTGTCCTTTAACTCTATTGGAGCTTCTTTCCTTTGCCAATAGGTTCTGTTGTGAGGAGATGAAGTCTTCCTGTGATTCTCATTTGGCTTCAAATGTTGACAATATTGATGATGCTTTGATACTTATCGAGTATGGATTCGAGGAGCGAGCGCCTCTCCTTGTGGCATCCTGCTTGCAAGTGTTGCTCAGGGAGCTTCCCAGTTCTTTGTACAATTTGAATGTGATGAAACTTTTCTGTAGTTCTGGGGCGAAGGAACGGTTGGCCATGGTGGGGTATGATTCTTTCTTGCTCTACTGTTTCCTAAGCCAGGTTGCTATGGAGGAAAGCATGGTATCGAAAACCACAACAATGTTGCTGCAAAGATTGGAGGAATGTGCACTGGAAAGATGGCAGAAGGCCCTTGCATACCATCAACTGGGGTGTGTTCTGCTCGAAAGGAAGGAATATAAGCATGCACAACATTGTTTCGAGGCGGCAGCAGATTCAGGTCATGTGTATTCTGTTGCAGGCTTAGCCAGAACAAAGCACAAGCAGGGTCAACCATATTCAGCCTATAAGTTAATTAGCTCTCTCATATTCGAGCATAAACCAGCCGGGTGGATGTATCAAGAGCGCGCAATTTACAATATGGGAAGGGAAAAGATTATTGATTTGGATGCTGCAACTGAATTAGACCCCTCCCTTTCATTTCCTTACAAGTATAGAGCTCTGGCAAAGGTTGAGGAGAAGCAGATAAAAGATGGGATTTCGGAGCTTGATAAGATTATTGGATTCAAGCTCTCTGCAGATTGCTTAGAATTACGAGCATGGCTATTTATTGCGCTTCAGGATTATGAAAGCGCAGTCAGAGATATTCGCGCAATGTTAACTTTAGAGCCAAGTTACATAACCTTACAAGGGAAGGTCACAGGGAAATATCTGCTTCACCTCCTTATCCAGGAGGTGCAGCGAAAGAGTCAGGCCGAATGCTGGATGCAACTGTATGAACAATGGTCTTCGGTGGACGATGTTGGTTCATTGGCCATTATACATCAGATGCTGGAGAATGAGCCTGGAAAGAGCCTTCTAGAGTTTCGTCAGTCGCTACTACTCTTGAGGTAAGCATCTGTAAATCCAACCTTTAGTATTCATTGTGCATTGTGGTGCTGATTCATTATGAATTGATCATGTGCTTGATAAGCTTATAATATATAAATATGTTTCAAGTTAATGCTTTTTTTATCTTTCTTCATAGTGTAGCTATTTTCTACACTCAATTCAGTTTCTTAGTACAATGTCAAGAGTATTTATTCCTCACATATACGAATTTCATAGGTTAAATTGTCAAAAGGCGGCGTTGTGTAGTTTGAGGATGGCTAGGAACCATTGTAGTTCAATCCAAGAAAGGCTAATCTATGAAGGATGGATTCTGTATGATACTGGCTACCGGGATGAGGCTCTTGCAAGGGCTGAAAGGTCCATTGCAATTCAGAAATCATTTGAAGCCTTCTTTTTGAAAGCATATGTGTTGGCAGATACAAGTCTTAACCCTGAATCCTCTTCTTATGTTATCGAACTTCTGGAATCGGCGCTTAAACGTCCTTCGGACGGTCTTCGAAAAGGACAAGTTAGTAATCTCTACTATCATATCCTCCTATATCTGATCTTGCTGTGTGTTTTCTTGTTATCTTATTTGGTTGCTACAATTATTTTCAGGCTCTAAATAACTTAGGGAGTATTTACGTGGATTGTGGTAAGCTTGATCTTGCAAAATCGTGCTACAAGAATGCCTTGGCGATTCGCCACACGAGAGCTCATCAAGGTCTAGCACGTGTTTATCATCAAAAGAATCAGCGAAAAGCTGCGTATGACGAGATGACCAAGCTAATTTCGAAGGCAGATAGCAATGCCTCAGCATATGAGAAGCGCTCAGAATACTGTGACCGCGAGATGGCAAAGGTTGATCTTGATGTAGCAACACAACTTGATCCTTTAAGAACTTATCCATACAGATACAGGGCAGCAGGTACTTTCCTTATCTTTCATTCTTTTGATTTTGAGTCTTTCCCATCTGCTATTGTATTCTAATATGAGACACAGGTTTCGGATAATAATTAATATTGTTGTTTCTTGGTTGAACTGTGTTTTAATATTTGATAAGTTAATGATGCCAATTTGTTTCTTTGTTATGTGTGAACTGTGTTTTATTCACTGAATGCATTCAAATTTGTTTTGCCCCCTTCCATGAAGAATCTAGCTCCACCTGCTACTTACTTTTGATGCAAGCTTCACTGAAATCAAGATTTTCTTTCTTTCCTTTTCTGACTTGCATACAATGATGTTTGTAACCAGTGATGATGGATGAGCAAAAGGAGACGGAGGCCGTGGCGGAGCTTAGCAAGGCCATCAATTTCAAGCCTGACATGCAAATGCTTCATCTGAGAGCAGCATTCTATGAGTCAATGGGGGACTTATCCTCTGCTCTTCAAGATTGTCAAGCAGCTCTTTGCTTAGATCCTAACCACACCGACACCCTCGACCTCTATCAAAGGGCGCAGAAGCTTCACTTTCAATCTTAAATTGTCGTTACGATTTTGTTATGCTGTCCAAAATCTGTTACATTTTCCCTCAGAATTAATCTTGGTTGAAGAAAAGATGAACAAAACAAGATTTGAGTCACGTGTTTTACATGATCAAACAGGAGGATGGATTATTCAGGCTACTCCATCATTGGTATGATATGATATGATATGGATTCTTCTGAGGCATATTGAGATGTAGAATTTGTCTCAGACAGTTTACACATCTTGTACAGTGACATGAATATAATTTATAGAGGTTCACATTTCACACATATTTTCTAGCAATGTATATTTTACTTTTCTTTGCTTTGGTTTGCTTTGACAAAAGGTTTTAATTTTCAAATGTGTTCTCACACACCAAAAAAATCATCTTTGCACACACTTATGTATCTTGAAAATTTATATAATATGATAATAAAATAAATTTTATAATAATTTAATATGATGGGTCAAACTTAATAATATAATGAAAACAAATAAATACATTATCATGTACTATTAAAAAAATTTAAATTCTCAAAAGAGATACTGACATTAACAAGTTTACCAATAGATGCAGCATGACCCTCATGGCCTCATCTTATATGAGTTCTATACTCAGTATATATAAAAAAAAAAATACACATAAATAAGTTTGTCCACATTAAAAAAATATTGAAAAATAATCTCACCAAATTTTCTTAGGAGAAAGTAGCCTTGTAGTTATTCCATATAAAGAGCAAGTAGAGGTGGCAAATAAACAGCTTTATGTCTATTAAGCACCAAAGAGAAGAATCATTTTTTTGTCTAAAGGTAAGAATCATTTGAATGGTCCTGTTCTCATTTTGCTCTTTATATACGTACACAAACACAAATATAGAATATAGAAAGGTATAAAAATGTTTTGACATGGAAGTCAAGTGAGACAAGTAGAGAGCATGAACAAAGTCCAGCATTTGGATTTTGGGAAGAGTGAATAAATTAGACTTGCTTCAAAGGATAGTTTCTCTTTCTTTTACCTTTTTTTTTTTTTTGCAATGATAGATTTTGAAAATTGTTGGTTTATAAGTTTATCATGTCATTTATATTTTGGGCTTTAAATGAAAGCCTATACTTGTATTCTAGACTTAACTTCCATATTTGTCCACCAAAAAGTTGACGATTCCGTATTGCTTGATCAGGATCCAATGTAGTGATTTCCTTGTAAAGCTTATTAATTGTACAATACCAAAAAAAAAAAAAAGACTTATTAATTGTAAGTAACCTCTCTCACAAGGAATTTTTTTTAAATAAATATTTTATTTACCAAAATACATCGTATGATTTATCTCATTTACAGTATAAACGAAATAAGGTTGCACGTATCTCGTTTACACTGTAAACGAGATAAGGCACGAAATGGAAGACGTGCATATTTCGCTTACAATGTAAATGAGATACATGCAATCTTATTTTGTTTGCACTGTAAATGAGATACGTGAATATTTATGACGTTTACAATGTAAACGAAAAACGTAGCAATACAATTTCAGCAGCTATAAAAGGATGTGCAACCATTTGTATTCTCCACAAATATTTCACTTCTTTTTCTCTACCCTTTTTCTTTCAAAAAGTAACCCAAATATCTAGTAGTAGTGGATATTTGGTTGTAAGTGTGTATCCCAATTGCCATATAAAAAATAGTAATACTGGGGTGATATTTGAGTGTGAGAATCCCATTTTGTTGCGTACCCGACGTGTAAATTCTTTGTCGGAGCTAAAGAGTCTGATATTGAGTAGCGTTGGTGGTAACGGGAGAAAAGAGATCGGAAGGGTATGGTATATGTTGCTAGCACCGATGAAAAACAGAGTTTTTTGGTTTCGTCTGTTTTGGCTCCATGGCGACGAGCATGTGCGCCTGATGTCAGATTTTTTCAGTTTCATCTGTTTTGGCTCCATGGCGACGAGCATTCATCTGTTTTGGCTCCATGGCGACGAGCATGTGCGCCTGATGTTTAATATTCATGGGAGAATCATGGCAGAACAAGTGATAGAGCTTTCTGCGGAGTTGGTGATGTTGGTGGCGGTGGATCTGGCTAGTCAGACTTTGTACAGGATGACCCACTTCACGCACCACCACCGCTACACGTTGTTAGTCCAATGGAAGACATGGACGTTAACGGTAAGGACTCAGACGAGGAGGAGTTTGTACCAGAGACCCTGGTCGAGCCATCATGTTCGTATCTTCTGCCTGCCCCGCACCCAATTCCGGCCTTGTCTTCCGTCCGCAGTCACTATCATACGTTGGATCTGGACGCGATGCAAGAGAAAAATATATTTTCCAACACGGGTCAAGACGATTACAACGTTCTTCTGAAGATGATGGTGAGGAGGAGTTTGTACCAGAGACCCCGGTCGAGTCATCACGTCGGTATCTTCTGCCTATCTCGCACCCAATTCCGGCCTTGTCATCTGTACCCAGTCACTATCATACATTGGATCTGGATGCGATGCAAGAGAAAAATTCATTTTCCAACACGGGTGAAGACGATTACAATTTAGACGGTGGCGTGGAGTTTCGGGTTGCCACAAATTCAAAAGCAGAGATGCAATAATGCAATGTTTGAAGAATTACAGCATTCACAGAAGTGCTGAGTATCGAGTCGTGGAGTCGGATCGATTAAAGTACCATGTGCATTGCCGACAATATGAAGCAGGCTACCCTTGGAGTCTCCGTGTTGCTCTCCGATAGAATCTCGAATATTGGTAAGTTCAAGTTTAATTGTGTTCTATTTTCTCATTTATCATTTTATGCTTAATGTACATGTCAACCACGGTTGTCCTATTTCGTTAGGGAGGTGCGTAGGGTGGGAGGAGTACACACCTGTTTAGCACCCACCATGTCTCAAGAACACCGACAGTTGGATAGCAGTCTCATCTGCCGTGTCATCCTGTTGTTAATACAATCCACCCTATCGGTCAACATCTTTGTCCTACAAGGTGCAGTTAGGCACAGCTATCATTTCAAACCTCTCGTACAAAAAGGTTTGGATGGCAAAACAAAAGGTAATTGCCTAGATATTCGGTGATTGAGAAGAGTCATATAATAAAGTGCTGAGGTTGCTGCAAACACTACAGAGTTGTTATCTTGGAACGAGGGTTGAGATCAGTGTTGTACCGTACTATGATGGGCACCTTATGGTGCGTAATTGCAGCATATTTGATAAGGTATTTTGGGCCTTCCCTGCCTGTGGGTTTTTCGCGGGAGATGGCAGACTGGGCTAGTAGATTCAACAAAGAGATTTGGCTACAACATTGCGACGACGGTCGCCGGTTTGGACACATGACGACAAACCTCTCCGAGTGCATGAATCCTGTGCTTAAAGGTACACGCTACCTACCGATTTCAACTATCTTGCGATGCACCTACTAGAGGTTACAGTAATTGTTCGTTAGGAAGGGATGGGAGGCACATGCATAGCTAGTGGTGGGCAATCAATTTTTTCAATGGCTGATAGCTGCTATTAAGAAGAATAGAGAGAAAATCTCGAAGATGTGCATTACTCACTGCGACAGACGGGCTTCAGTGTTCCCGGTTGAGGATTTAGAGCCTTTCGAGGGTTGGTCGCAAGGGTCGTACCGTGTTCGCTTGACGGTGGGCACGTGTGATTGTGACCTTTTTCAGTCATTACATTTTTCATGTCGACATCCACTAGTTGCCTGTGCCACCACGAATGTCAAATGGGGTTCATACGTCCATCCGGTGTACATGCAGCACGTTGTGTTCAAGGTGTATGAGGCAGACTCTCTTCTGATACCAGACAAGAAGCTTTGGCCAGAGTGGTATGGGACACAACTTTGTCCTAATCCTGCCATGCATAGGAAGTCTACTGGCAGACTTGTTTTCACCAGGTTTCGTAATGAGATGGATGAAGGCGAGCACCAAGAGAAGATGTGTGGTCTCTATAGGAAAACTAGTCATATCCGAAAAAGCTGTCCAAACCAGCCTATGGATGAGGATTAGTTTAGAGTCGCTACTTTGCCTGTCTTAGTTGAGGTTGCTGTTTGTGTAGTTCATATCATTGTTCACTTTCTTACTTAGCATATTTTGTACTCGAAAAACCAACTTGGGTTGGTCAAGTAGTCAGCTCACTCGTCCGCTTAAGCAAGTGTCGGGGTTTCGAATCCCGCCTTGTGCATGCAGCAACTCATTGGCCAGCGGCAGACCCTTAAATGGAATTCAGATTCGCGACGAATTAGTCACACATAACCACATTTACATAAAACATCCAAAGAAAGAACTCAAGAATTTAAACCCAAACTAAATACCATAGATATAAAAAAAATCATATATAGTGCACCAAAATACAACATAAATAGTATTTCAAAATACATCAGTTGTAATATGTGGAATAACAAAAATACAACACTAATAACGATATCATCGGTGGTGATCACTCTGGTAATGCAGCTGATGTCCGATGTCACATGACGAAGGTTGTGTCTGTTGCTGAAGTCTGTTAGAACATTTGTTTGGAGGAGGCTGTGGGTGATGAGAGAAATCCTGTGACTGATGAGGCGGCTGTGATGGCAGCGAATGATGTGGGAAAATGTAACTCTCCGAAGAGAAAAAAAATTTACTTAATTAATTAATAACTACATTATTAAACATGTAGTTAACAAATAATTTAAATAATTAAACACATTGACTTAAATAATTAAGTACTAAATTAATAAACACC
>NC_029791.2:24399991-24404044 GCF_000816755.2 Arachis ipaensis | reverse complement strand
ACACCTAGTTAATTAATAATTACATTAATAAACATATACCTAATAAATTAACTTAAATAACAATGTTTACTTAAATAATTGATAACTTAATCACCCAATATCTATCTAACAACTTACTTTAAATAAAAACAAAATGAATAACATTTACTTAAAAACTTAATTTAACTAACACTTATAAATAAACCCTATCAACCCTTCTTAATAATACATCATCCAACTAACATGTGTTATATATTAGTTTTATAAAAGTACCTTAACTATGGTTTCACATACATTTTTTAACATAAACACAAAGACAACAACACTAACCTTGAAGTCGGCTGCCCCTGCGATGTGCTATGTCGCGTTCAGGCGGTTGATGTTCGGATCTTGTGCATCTACGTGCGCCATGCTCGCCTAGTAAGTCGATAATATGGTTAGACCCAGTTTGGGTAACTAACTTAATTAAACTCCTTTTGATAAAATAACTTAAATAATAAATGACTCTGTTAAAAGTAACTTATAAATAAGTTATTTTGTGTTTGGATTTTTAACTCTAAAAGTGCTTATTTTAAAGAAATGTAATGAAAAGTAGAAGTATTATGAGAGAAGTCATTTTTTTTAACTTCTCTATAAGTTCCAAAATAACTTCTTAGAAAGTTGCAATTTGGTTTTGAAAATTGCACCCGACATTAATACTACTACTTTTTATAAGTCAAAAATTAAAAAAAAAACTACTTCTAGAGTTTCCCAAACAGGCCCTTAGAAGAGGGTAGAAGTTGGAGAAAATTTGAAGACATGAGTGAAAAACAACTCCAAACGATGGTGTAAACAAATTGTATATATAGGCCGCGTTTAGTCTTATTTCGTTTACAGTGTAAACGAAATAAGATTGCACGTATCTCGTTTACACTATAAACAAAATAAGACTCTTATACAACACATGTATAAACGTGATACGACCACGTCATTTCGTACTTTATCACATTTACAGTATAAATGAGATATGTGCAACCTTATTTCGTTTACATTGTAAATCAGATAAGTCATACGAAATATTTTGATAAAAATACTACAAAATATATATTTTAGTAAATAAATACTTATTTTATTTATTTAAAAAAAAAAACCTCTCACAAGCCTTTTGTTAGGATTTGTATGGGCATGCGCCAAGGTCTTATCACTTTAGACAATTATTTTCAATCTTAGACAATTAGGTACGTTTGTTTCTAGGACGTATGAAACTGGGAGATTTGAGCCGAGTATTGTATTTGGTAATATGGAAATTTTAGTAATTTTAGATAGTGTTTATTTGTTAGGGACTGAAATTGAGAAACTGAGACACAGAATTATGTCTAGTGGTAAGAGATTTTAACTGAAATTTTAGTTTTAACTTTTAAGATATAAAATTTTAATTATTTTAATACCTTCAAAAAATAAAAATACAGAAAATAAAAACTTTTAAAAATAAAAACTAAAATTTTAATAATATTTTAATGGTACTGGTAACCATGATATTTAATTGTGCTTGGGTTCTTTTCTCCTTCAAACCAAGGTGGCCTAATGACAAGTGACAACCATGCTCTTGCTATGAGTTGTCATGGAAATTTTTGCGAATTATGCTTCAACTCGCCTATACAAAATGTTTAAGGGAACAAAGGGGAAGAAAATGGCCCTGAGAACTGCAGTAGTGTTCCTTATAATATATTTTTTTAAAATTACTCTCATCTAACTTTTTAAATTTTCATTCTAGCTGTTTCACCATCTTCACTCTTCAGCACAGTAGTTTCCGACAACCAAAGAAAAGCAAAAGGCTTGGCTATTGTAGAGCTTGGTGGCACTATCCATCTGTAGCACGAGCTCTGGTGACGTTTTCTTGCTTTAAAAGAGAGTTATTCAATTAGTGAAATACAGAGTAGCTAAGTACTATCTAACATGAATCTTCGCATCATGCATCATTCATGATCACTATTACCCAACCATGAACCATCCCTCAATAAGCTCCTGTTTATATGAAAATATAAAAGCATCCAATTTCATTTATTCATCACAGATTATCTGATTGTCCCTTTTATCTTTGTAGTTTCTTTAGCCTGGTGCCTACTGTTTGAAATTTTGTCAAACTTCTCATCCAATCATATGTAGTACTCCCCTTTACTTTTCTTTAATATCCATACTTTTCCTTCAAACAATATTTTCAAAGTTTATATTATCTCTTTCTATTAATTTAAACTTTTAGGAGAGAGTGATATAATGACAAAGAACACTGTTGTAAGCGACGGGAACACGGTAGCTTTCGTTTATAACAAGATTTGTGAATCCCAATTTCAAAAGTGATCATCACTCTATTATGTGACAAGTCTATCATTCACACCCTTGCTAACTCCATATTCTACAGAGAACCAAACGTATGAAAATCGAACGTCGTCTATTGCAAGAAACAAGTATTTGTCTTATTTGACACTTGATGCATGTTTTATCCTGCAATCAATTTGATGATTTGTTATAGTCTTACAGATGAATGAGTTATGCTACATTATACTAAAATCAGTCACTAAAGTTATTAGTATAAAATATATGTTAGAATATAAATATATATTAAAAATAAATTAAAATATTTATACATAAATATATAAATGACTGATTTTAATAACTGATTTTGATGTATAAATAGTATTTTTGTAGAAAAATATACTTTTTCTTTTTCATATCCATTTAAACTATTGTAATACCTGTACACTTAAAATTCTTCCATTAATTTAACATAATGGCAATATTGTTAAGAAAAGTTTAGGAGTCAGTAACTTTATTAAATTATGGCCAGCATGTAATTAACAAAAAAAAGTGAGACATTAGATGAAATCTCACACCAACTTTACACTATTAAAATCATCATTAATGATTATTTAATCGTTACAAATCACAAAAGTTACTGCTCCTAGCATTCCTCGTATTATTATATTGGGAGTTGCATGAGTGCCACGTGGACCAATGTTTTCTCTTTCCCATAAAGTTACGATGAAGTGACACAAAAATACAAAATGCATGCGGAATATTAATTATTTAAATTTTTATAGGAGAAGAAGAGAAAAGAGAAAACATGGCGTGAAAGACAAGAACAAATCAGGAGTAGGATTTAGTTAGGTCACTTAGGTGCACGAATAATATATATCATTACATACACTACGGTATTATTCTATTTAAAAACAATATTGATGACGTTAATACCCGGAAAATTTTGTGTGTTAGCTCATTGTCCAATTATCGTCTGAAAAATTTGTGTTTTTCACCGTTAGATAATAAAAAATCAATCATACTTGAATATAGATGTGGCATCTCATTATTTTTCTTTTCGAACAATAAAAAGATAAAGTCTTCAAAAGTCATTAATTGATTTTGACTTGAGCATATATACTTAGTTGTTACGCATTTGGCCAATTGGAATTTGTTCTCTTTTTCATTCTCATGATTTAACTTAGGTACTTTTAATTTACAACCCCGCCCAATAAAAGTATCATGGTTATTTCATATCAGTAATAAACTAATATATCCCCTCCACTACCCCTTAATAACTATGATCACAAGTTGAGATTCTTTAAATTTATACATACTTTTGGCAGGGATGAATTGGAGGACTTTACTTTGTATATTATTCTCTTCTACAAATTTCTGTACCACAAAGAATCAAATAAATATAAAGCAACAATTTTACAAAAAAAAATTATCTTATATTATATTGTACAAATTCTTTCTTTACAAGTAATTAAATTTTAAGATCGAAAGAAAACCACCATAATAAAATGCAAAAATTATCTTATTTAAATGAGTTGTATTCAATTTATTCCAGTATTAATTTGTCCCTTACTATATATATCATCTTTTTAAAACTAAAAGATGAAAATATATGTCAAGATGATCATTTTACTTTAAAATTAAGAGTAATTCTAGTTAGAAAAACAATATTTTAAAATTATTTTATTTAACTTAATACTTATAATTTTATATATGTAATATTTATAATTATGTATTTATTATATTTAAATTTATTCAATTGTATATTCTTTTTCTTTGTGA
>NC_029791.2:24368931-24399947 GCF_000816755.2 Arachis ipaensis | reverse complement strand
CTCAATTAATTATTATTTATCACACTACAATAAATTCGAATTGAGGCAACCCTTTAAAAACATTGCCTATAATAAGAAAAAGCGATGCCTTTGATTAAAGGCAACACTTTTTGATAAAATGCAACACTTTTTGGAATTGGCTATACGGCCGTTACCTTTGGTCTAAAGCAACAGTTTTTTGCATCAAAGAAAACCCTTTTCGTGGCAACCTTTAAAAAACATTGCATTTTCTACTAAAAAATAATTTTATGTAAGGGTTGCTTTAGAGGACCCAAACACAACGCATTAATAAAGACTTTATTGTGACATTTTTTACGAGTTGTATTTTTTAATACATAAAGTAACACTTGTCTAAGTTTTTTTAAGTTTCCTTTTAATATACCTAAAGCAATACTTGTATAAACTTTTTTTGTTCTTTTTTTAACTTTTTTCATATACCTAAAATAACACTTGTCTAAGTTTATTTGCGGTTATCTTTTACCTAAAACAACATCTTATTGAGTTTTTCTTAGGTTCTCTTTTTTATATTTAAAGAATTTTTTTTTTTACATTTCTTATATTTATATGACATTTGAAGGATATATAGCACATATTAATAATATCTAAATATTTAAATTCAATTTAATCGATATAAGAAGAATAAGCTAATATATATTGCATATATATAGAAAGGTATTTTAAGTGCCAATTAACATACTTGCTAAGTTACTATAAAGCTTTATCCAACCATAAGCAAGTTGCAGTCAAATCTAAATGGACAAAAAAAAAATATATTATCAAAAATAATTTCAACAATAACATGTATCGATAAACATATTCAAGTGTTACAACAATTTAACACACATATATCTAATCATCATTTGGTATATGAGTTGATGGAGGAGAATGCCGACAATTCAAATTTGGATCTTGTGTACTATTTACAGACGATTGCTTAGATTGCAAGAGAGAAAGCGCTTCATCCATATTCATACCAGGAGCAGTTTATTGCAACATAAGTTTCACAATATCTTCCAATGCTTGCATCTTTTGCTTTGTGTCATCTAGTTCAACTTTTAAGGCTGTTACCTTCTTTTCACTTTGTTTATTGATTTCATATATTTCTTTTTTTTCCTTCACTACAAGAAATGCAATGAGTACCGCGTTGGATTTACTGTCGTGCTTGAGTTGACGGTATTAACGTCGTCGGAAACTGCTTACCGGTGGATTTTTTTACGCTAATTACCGGTGGATTTTTTGTCGATCTGACGGTAACTTTGGCGCCATTTCACGTGTTTAGACACCAAGTTACCGTCAAATTTTTTAGACAGTAAATTCTACAGTAATATTTATTATTTTATTTATTTTTTTAGCACATTTAAGCTACAATTAGTATACTCTTGTTAACAAAATTGTTAGTAGAAATTTGAAATTAGAAGAAATCAACAAATTATTTTATGAAAAATAAATGGTCTGAATGTAATAAAATGTCACAGATGTAGAATACAATGAAGTAGACAAACAAAATTTCATAAAACCCTAACCCCTATAGATCCGCATAATCTTCATCGTTGTTGTCGTCGGCGTCGTGGTCCCCCTGTTGAGGCGGTGGAGTAGGTGCTGCCGCCGGTGCCCAACAGCAGCGCCATTGCCTCCAGCGCCCATTTGCTGGCTGTACTCGTCCATCTGCTATTGCAACCGATCGAGCTATTCCAGCTTCTCCTTCAGGTCCGAGATGACGGCAATGCGTGCAAGAAGGTCTCGATACCTCTTCTCAGACTGCTCCGCTTGCTAGTGAAGCTCCTGTGTTAGCTTCTACACCTCCTCCCTCAAGTCAACAACTTCTTGCAGATCATCAAGGTTGGTGACAGAGGTAGAGGCAAAGGAAGCCGCCAATGGTAGAGGAGCGGAGGCCACTAGTGAAGAATGACCCCAACCCGAAGCGGCGATTCTTGTGGTGTTCAGAAGCAGTCTCGTGCCAAACCCTATCAGGATCTACCACTGAGGTCTCGGAGCTGGTTTCGTCATCTCCACTAGGCGGCTGAGATTGCTGGGTCGCGACCACCAACCTCTGCATGTACTCCTCCTGTGTCACACACGTTAGTTGTAATTAGGATAATAGTTAAATAATTGACTTTAAACCAAACAAAGTTGAAACTTAGGATTAATTTAAACTCACATAACACTATAATAGGCCGCAGACTGTTTGTCAGCAAATTTCTCCTTGTTTGCCTTCAAAGTATAGGTATATGATGAGCGGATAATTTATACGCTTTTTGACATTGTTTTTAGTATGTTTTTAGTAGGATCTAGTTACTTTTAGGGATGTTTTCATTAGTTTTTATGTTAAATTCACATTTCTGGACTTTACTATGAGTTTGTGTGTTTTTCTGTGATTTCAGGTAATTCAAAATTTTTAAGAATCAATTCTAGTGTTTCATGAAGCATGTGAAGCCTGGCTGGCTGTAAAGCCATGTCTAAATTCATTTGGACTGAGGCTTGCAATTTGTTATCAAGAGCAATTTAGTTATTGCTCATCCACCTGCTGCTGATCCATGATCACCTGCTGAAGCTTGGCTGGCCATTGGCCATGTCTAGTGTTTTGGACTGGAGCTTTCTTTGAAAGCTTGGCTGGCTAGTGAGCCATGTCTAATTCCTGGACTGAAGCTTTAGACTAACATGGCAAGATTCCTGGAATTCATATTAAAAATTTTGGAATCCTTATTTTTCTTTTTCATATAATTTTCAAAAAATATAAAATAAAAATCCAAAAAAAAAAATTTAGAAAATCATAAAAATCAAAAATATTTTCTGTTTCTTGTTTGAGTTTTGAGTCACATTATAAGTTTGGTGTCACTTGCATATGCATCTTGCATTTTTCGAAAATATCATGCATTCATAGTGTTCTTCATGATCTTCAAGTTGTTCTTGGTAAGTCTTCTTGTTTGATCTTGATGATTTTTTGATTTGTGTCTTTCCATGTTTATCATATGCATTCTTGAATTCTTAGTGTCTAAGCATTAAAGAATTCTAAGTTTGGTGTCTTGCATGTTTTATTTGCATTAAAAATTTTTTAAAATTATGTTCTTAATGTTCATCATGACATTCAAAGTGTTCTTGGTGTTCATCTTGACATTCATAGCATTCTTGCATGCATCACATGTTTTGATCTAAAAAATTTCATGCATTGCATCATTTTAGTGTTTTTCTCTTGCATCATAAAAATTCAAAAATAAAAAAAATATCTTTCCCCTTTTCTCTCATCAAATTCAAAAATTTGAGTTGACTTTTTCAAAAATTTTTAAAATCAAGTTGTTTCTCATGAGTCAAATCAAATTTTCAATTTGAAAATCTTATCTTTTTCAAAATCTTTTTCAAAAATCAAATCTTTTTCAAATTTCTTAGTTATTTTCGAAAATTCCAAAAATATTTTTCAAAAATCTTTTTTCTTATTTTCATATCAAATTTTCGAAAATAACATAATCAATTAATGTTTGGATTCAAAAATTTGAAGTTTGTTACTTGCTTGTTAAGAAAGATTCAAATTTTAAGTTCTAGAATCATATCTTGTGATTTCTTGTGAATCAAGTCATTAATTGTGATTTTAAAAATCAAATCTTTTTCAAAACTAATTCCTATCATATCTTTTCAAAATATCTTCTTATCTTATCTTTTTCAAAAATATCTTTTCAAAATATCTTTTCTAACTTCCTAACTTCCTATCTTTTCAAAATTTGTTTCAACTAACTAACTAACTTTTTGTTTGTTTCTTAACTTTTTCAAAACTACTTAACTAACTCTCTCTCTCTAATTTTCGAAAATATCTCCCCTCTTTTTCAAAAATTTCTTTTTAATTAACTAATTATTTTTATTTTGTATTTTTTATTTCAAAAATTTTCGAAAAATACTAACAAATTTTCAAAAACCAATTTTCAAAAATCACTAACCCCTTTTTCAAAATAATTTTCGAAAATTATCCCTCCCCCATCTCATTCTATTTATTCATTCATATCCTAACATCTCATTTCACCTCCTTCCATCCTCACAGTTGTGTTTCTTCCATTATATTACATTCTTTGTCTCCCCCTCTTCTTCCACTCACACAGGGATCCCTATACTGTGGTATAAAGGATCTCTATTATTATCATTATTTTTCTGGCCTTTCTTCCTTGTCATATGAGCAGGAGCAAGGATAAGAACATTCTTGTGGAAGCAGATCCAGAACCTGAAAGGACTCTGAAAAAAAAAATTTTTAAGAGAAGCTAAAATACAACAATCCAGAGATAACCCTTCAGAAAATTTCAAACAGGCAGAGGAGATGGCAGCCGAAAATAACAATAATGCAAGGAGGATGCTTGGTGACTTTACTGCACCTAATTCCAATTTACATGGAAGAAGCATCTCCATTCCTACCATTGGAGCAAACAAATTTGAGCTGAAACCTCAATTAGTTTCTCTGATGCAGCAGAACTGCAAGTTTCATGGACTTCCATCTGAAGATCCTTTTCAGTTCTTAACTGAATTCTTGCAGATATGTGATACTGTTTTCTTAGGTTCATGATCATGAGGAGTCACAAAATAAATATAAAAATTGAAAATGGAATAAAAAACAGCAGAAAAAAAATCACACCCTGGAGGAGCATCTGTCTGGCGTTCAAACGCCAGAACAGAGCATAGTTCTGGTGCTGAATGCCCAGAATGGGAGCATCCTGGCGCTGAACGCCCAGAACAAGCATGGTTCTGGCGTTCAACGCCAGAAATGGCAGCAAAGGGGCGTTGAACGCCCAAAATGGGCACCAACCTGGCGCTGAACGCCCAGAGTTGTGTGCAAGGGCATTTTACATGCCTAAATTGGTGCAGGGATGTAAATGCCTTGACACCTCAGGATCTGTGGACCCCACAGGATCATCCCATGATCTGTGGACCCCACAGGATCCCCACCTACCTCATCATCTCTCTTTCCATTCATGATCATCCCTTCTGTTTTTCATTTACCACTCACATCCATACACCCACTACCTTCAAAAATTCAACATCTCTCTCCCACCCAATCCCACCCATATGGCCGAATACACACTCTCATCCATCTCCTCCATATCTTCTTCTTATTCTTCTATTCTTTCTTCTTTTGCTCGAGGGCGAGCAACATTCTAAGTTTGGTGTGGTAAAAGCATAGCTTTTTGTTTTTTCCATAACCATTGATGGTACCTAAGGCCAGAGAAGCCTCTAGAAAGAGGAAAGGGAAGACAAAAGCTTTCATCAAGGGTCTATAGCTCAGTGGTAGAACATTTGACTGCAAATCAAGAGATCCCTGAGATACCTCAGGGGATACATTTTCTTCCACACAATTATTGGAAGCAACTAAGGGTGGAACATCAAGAGCACTCCATCATCCTTCATGAAATAGCTTGCTTCATACCAACAATCTCCGTGGGATTCGACCCTTACTCACGTAAGGTATTACTTGGACGACCCAGTGCACTTGCTGGTTAGTTGTATCGAAGTTGTGACAATTATGAATTAAGATCAGAGCACCAAGCTTTGGAGCCATTACCAGGATTTGTTCGAGCCTGGAGATCACAATTTCGTGCACCAGTATACGTGAAGATCTCCCCCAGTATCACCTCACGATCCAACGACCGAGACTACAAATTAATATATCAACAATAAAATTAACGAACAAATTAAATAATAACAGACAAATATATATGAACCAAAATACAAAAAATCAAAAAGATATTAAATCATCATCGTTTTTTATTATTATGATAATCCAAAATTCAACAACTAAGATCATCATCATATAATTTACAAGCTACTAGCTATATATGGTTATAATAAGTAGCATCATCAAACACAATAAATATTTCAAACCCTTAACATACTTATAGATAGATATACATAATATTGCTCATGATCTCACATTAACAACACCATATAGCACTAATATTCTCTCATCATCAACCACACAAATCAACCAATTAAACGTCTGAAGCAGTTATATATCAGCTCAACTCAGTTAAGTTCATACAGGACTATATAAGTATATATCAATAGAGCAAGACTAACACCAAAGATCATATTCAAAACAAAAATGCTTATAAATCAATTACATGCTTAGAAAATAAATGAACAAATTAAAAAACTAATTCAAGTAACTACTAAAACATTAAACAATGCCAAAATTCTTCCCAGTCTGTTCTTCATCTTCATGAAGGTCGCCGACCTACCCGTATACCTTGACGACCTGGGCGAAGCCCTGTTAGCGACGTTCATCATACAGCGATGCTTGAAACCCTCATTATCTCTAAAATAGGCCTCCAGTGCATGCTTGATGTTTGGACGGATCCACGATGTTAGGTGGTCTTTCCCCTGACGAGCGTCGCTCATCATCTGCTGAAGTTGTTTGGCCGCCCTATGGTCATAGATCTTCCTGATCATGACATTGTGTTCTGCATCCCATATGAATTTCAACTGCATAAAGTGATTCACCAAGATTAGTTAGTCAGAATAAAATACAGTTCAAATATAGTTAATTAATTCAAACCAAATTGGGTTCTTATCGTCCACTTCTGAAACCATTGCTTTCTGGTCTCAGCCGAGATCTGCGTGTAGGTCGGCCACGGGTGGTCGTACATTTACATAATGGCCTCAGAGATCTCTTGTGTGCAAGCATTGGGGTTTAGTGGAAACCTGTCAAAGAAAAAAATCTCACATTAACAAACACATAGCAACACGTAAACTTCAGATAATCAAATATAAGATTAAAAAGTTGAACTCACGATTGCATGCCATCGGGTCGAATCCTCAGCCGGATGATGGGTAGTGATGAAGGAACATCCTACTGGGGGCACTGGAGGAATCACCTACCGCGGGCTCTATCGACATTGTTGCTGCATCTGCAGGGGGCGTAGCAAAAGGAGGCACCCAGTTCGGGTTTGAGACCGTGATGAATTGCTGGTCTGCTGGACCCGCCTATGACGTCATAGGGGTCGACTGGGTAGCCGGGGTAGAGGACAATGACTGGGTAGCCCTGGGGGATTCGGTGGAAGCTCGCCTTCTACCACGACCACGTGACCCACTCGACCTACCTTTGCTTCCTATCGTCATGTCTGTACAGCAAATATATTAATAATATAACAAACACCAATAAATAATAACATAAGAAGAAACTCAAGAAATAAAAAATAATTCTAAAAGTGTTTTAGTTTAGTAAATATGGTTTAATTACTCTGTTGGTCCCTATAGTTTTGCAAAATTTTCAATTAGGTCCCTATACTTTTTTTCCTTTTAATTGAGTCCTTGCACCAATTTTTTTTAATAAGGTCCCTACACTTTTTTTTTTCTTTTATTTAGGTCCCTATACCATTTTTTTTAGTTGAGTCCCTATAAAATTAAGCCAATTACTACTAAGAGGGACTTAATTGAAAAAAAAATAATGCAGGGACCCAATTAAAAAGAAAAAAAGTATAGGGACCTAATTGAAAATTTCACGAAACTATAGGGACCAACAAAGTAATTAATAACCCAAAAAAAAAAAAGAAATTACACAGTGCTCAGTTTCAAAATAATTAAATTAGAATGAAGTGTTTTGGTTAGTTTAACAAACTAACAAGTGCCTATAGGGCAATAAAACACTAATTACAAAGCAAAAAATTTTTTTCATTAGAACCAAAATGAATATATACACAAATAATACAATTGTGTGTGTCAAAAGCTAGCACATGTATATTAGTTTATATTAGTTCTCTTGTAAATGCCATAAATATTTATCATAATATCAACTTAACAAAATCAAAAACATAAACTAAGATCAAAATAATTATTCAAATTAATAATTGTACAAAAATACAGCAACCCAACAATTAATTATAATAAATATGATAAAAGGTATGGATAACAAAATAATTATAACAAATAACCCAAAACACTTAAAATAAAAATTTTAAGGAGGAACGTATTCATGTCATAATTAATACAAATATCTATCAACCTTAAATATCATTCTAAGTCTTTCGAAAACATAATTTCAAGTTTTTTTATTTCACTGAAAAACTTATAAAAATTTTGACAGAGTCTCCCTTAAAATTTGAATTTCTCCACCCTTCAAGGGTTTGATCCAACCAAATATCCATCAACCCTTCTCAACTTATTAATTTTTTCAATCATTATTAAGGTAACATACAAACAGCTCAATCATTAGTAAAATAATCAAGCATTTTTTCCAAACAATTTCAGCAGCAAAAATCAGCAAATAGCTTAATACTTCAACATTTTCCAACAATCTCAGAGCCTAATCTAACCTATTCTAACCTATCATAACCACCTAAATCCACTAAAACAAAAAATTAAATAAACTAAACTCTACTAACTAATTAATTAAATTGAAGTAACAAACTTTGAAATAAACAGAGTTCAAACATGGTTACCTTGAATGCAGAATAAGGAAAAATGGAGAAGAGGGGTGGAAGTGCAGTAACGGCGGAAGCAGAAGTGGAAGTGGCATTGCAGCAACGTCGGCTTGGGCGTTTGCAGCAGCGGCGGTAGAGTTCACGGCAGTGACGGTGACGTTTCCGGCAGTGGCGGCAGAGGAGGTTGATGGAGAGGAGAGATGAGAAGGTTAGAGAGTGGGAGGGTGAGTGGTTAGAGAGAGAGATGAAAGTGAGAGGTTAGAGAGAGAGAATGAATTCGAAATAAAGGGGAAGAGGATTCGCGGTTCTAATTTAGGGCACGGTCACCGTCGGATTTACCGGCAAATATTTTCGATGGTAACACGGTGCGGATCACCAAAACAAAGCGTTCCATTAAACATGTTTACCGTCAAAGTCTCACTACAAAAAAAATGGCGAGTACCGTCGGATTTAGTGTCGCAGCATAGTGGCTGATTTATCGTCGGATTCAGCGATGGTTTTGTTATGGGATTTGTCATACCAAATAGTTACCGGCGGATAACCTTTCCAACAGTAAAGTTGCTAGTAAATATTTGGCGAAAACACTAGACAAATAGGCGCCAATTGTAGCGTCGGAGTTACCGTCGTTGCATTTTAGTTACCCGCACCATGTTACCGGCAAATTCATCCACTATCCGTCGGTAAATTTAACGGTAATTGTGCCCTCAATTTGAAGTGCGAACCCTCTTCTCCTTCATGTAGAATTCATTTTCTCTCTCTAATCTCTCACCTTCCTCTCTCTCTAACCTCTCACCTCTCACCTCTCAATCTCTCTTTAGCCCCTGCCGCCGCTACTCCAACCGCCTCTGTCGCCGCTTCTTCCCTGCCCTTCGAGCGCTGGAAAGATCGCCTCCACCGCCACTACTCGAAACGAACCCTTCTCTCTACTCTGTTCCGGCCGCTGCTGCCTTGCCGCCGCTGCTCGAATCGCCCACTTCTGTCTTCTCTCTTCTAATTGCTTTGCATTCCAGGTTTTCATTGAATCTATTTTTCACTCTGTTTAATTTCTTCTTAGTTAATCTTAATTTTATTTAGTTAGTTGATTTTCAGTAATTAGTTTAGTTAGATTAATTTTTGTTTTAGTTGATTTTAGGTGGTTAGGGATTTTTATTGAATCTGTTTTTCACGTTATTTAATTTCTGCTTAGTTAATATTAATTTCATTTAGTTAGTTGATTTTTAGTAATTAGTTTAGTTAGATTAATTTCTGTTTTAGTTGATTTTAGGTGGTTAGGAATTTTCATTGAATCTGTTTGTCATACTATTTAATTTCTACTTAGTTAATCTTAATTGCATTTAGTTAGTTGATTTTTAGTAATTAGTTGAGTTAGATTAATTTCTGTTTTAGTTTATTTTAAGAGGTTAGGGACTGGGTGTTTTGTTATTGTATGTTCTTACACAAATGTGAAGATACATTTTAAATTTTATGATTTCAACTACTGATGAAAGAAAAAAATAAAGAATATTGCTTCGGTAACCTTATCATGGGTTGGGTGTTCTGTTATTGTATGATCTTATGCATACAATATTAAAAAATTTGTAACATTTTTCTGGGTGTTCCTTTTTCTATTTGTATGATTTCTTTTTTACTTATTTGGTTTGCTCATTTCTTGTATTTTATTGTTTTTTTTATTTAAACAATTATTTTATTTGTATACCTGATGTACAAGAAATAAGGAATAAAAATGTGGTTCAAAATGGATTTGACTTAAAGAGGAAAATATGTGTCCCTATGATTAACACGTATCATATTATAATCTAGCTTCTAATACATATCTATATTAATCGTTACTCTGTATTTATTATCCAATTTTATGTTACTATCTTTTTCTTTCCTTCTCTGCTTACTTGTTCTTGTTTTCTTTTTCTTCTTTGCACTTTAAGCTTTTTATGTTACTAATATACTCGCTGTACAGACATGACGACAGGTAGTAAAGGTAAGTCGAGTGGGCCACCATAGCAAGGGCTCTCCCAATTATCTAACTTAAAGACAATAAATAAAAGTGCTATGTGGGAGACACCCCCACCATGGTAACATCTTTCTAACCATCTCTTTGTATATAGTTTCAATTCATTGCATTTTACTTCTTTTAGTTAGCTAGATTTAGTTTGAAATTTTTAAACTTAGATTGTATTTTTTGTATGGATCATGTGTTTGTGAGTTTTTGGATGTTTTGGGGTTGAAATCCTTTGTTGAGCTCAAGTTTGGTGCCTTAGAATTTAAAGAAATTTTTTTGGAGAAACAGGGCACTGTGCGTACGCACACACCTGTGCATACACACACTTCCCCCAAAATCTGCATTCTGAGCATATGCCCCCAACTGTGTGTACGCACACTCGTTTGCACCCCCTCTGTTGGGAGCGCTCGCACACCCTTGTGCGTTTGCATCTCCTTTGTTTTCGCCTCTTGTGCGTATGCATGGACCTGTGTGTGTACGCACAGATGTCGAATTGGGCGTTAAATTTTAACGTTTCATATGCCAAAAAATAAATAAATAAAAAAATCTTAGTGTGCGTATGCACACATGTGTGAGTATGCACAAATCAATTTTCACCTTCTACCGGGAAAACCCGCACACTCTTGTGCGTCCGCATTCCCTATGTTATCACCTATTGTGCGTATGCACAGGTGTCGAATTATGCATCAATTTGAAAGATGCCCTGTCACGCCACTCTTCTTTCTTCTTTCTTCTTTCTTCTTTCTTCTTCCTCCTTTCTTCTCTCTTCTCTTTCTTTTTCACATTTTAGTTTTTAATTTTAGCAATTATAGTAGGAGTAAATTAGTTCTTTGTTGCTTAAATAAGTTGCAAGTGTTTGCTTGATGTTGATTGGGTTGCCTCTTGCTTGAAATTTGGCCTAAATTTGATGAATATGTACACTAAGTATTAGGTCCTTGTTTAATTGCCTGAATAAATTTTGAGTTTGATTCATATGTTGTAGCTACCATATGCGTTAAACTATATCCTCATTTGGCAACTTAATCATCAATTGGGCACCTTAGATGATCGTTGAGGTTATTTAAGATTGAATTTCATCAACGCACTTATACTTTACTTTAAATTACTAGTACCTAGTGGGTTTGAATATTCATGTTTTAATTGCATCATAGGACATTATTTGTAAGTGCATTTTGAGTTAAGTGAATTAAGTTGAATTACTTGTTCATCATGATTTTCATATTAATATAATCATATAACAAGGTACTTGTTTCTTGTTAATGACTTGCATTTGTTTGAGTTCACTTGACTTGATTCTTATCAAGCTTGTCACTTTTTGTAACAAACACCTTATCCATGTGATTATTTAATTATTTTTGAAGATGAATAAGTAGTATTCTTTTCATCATGGAGTTGGTTATTGTGTGTTGTGCTAATTTTTATCAATCTTGCACTTTCACTTACACAATTTCAATATCCAATATTTTCTAAATTCAATTCACTCTTGTTGTAATTGCCTAAGCTTGCTTGTCCTTAATTGATGCTCATCCATTGATTGCATCTTAGGTCATTTAATTGAGGAACTCATGCTTACTTTTTTATTGTGTGGTTGTCATTT
Organism: Arachis ipaensis; assembly: GCF_000816755.2. Taxonomy (NCBI): domain Eukaryota; kingdom Viridiplantae; phylum Streptophyta; class Magnoliopsida; order Fabales; family Fabaceae; genus Arachis; species Arachis ipaensis. The sequence goes on along the minus strand of NC_029791.2, from coordinate 24,387,964 downwards.
TAACCAGCCAATGTGTGTGTTCTAACCGTGCACATTTAGAATACACACATTGTATTTTCATCATAGCACACCACTATGCAAGCTTCCTCAATTAAATGCTTGTTTGTTTTCTATTGGCTCCAAGTATACATTGTATTTGCTTACTCCTTTGCCTTTTTGTGCCACTTGCCTTATGATTCTTAATTATACTCTATTCAATTTTCTTTTTAGGATGAGACATAAAGGTAAGGATCCGGTAGAGGATGAGGACACTGATGATGAAGATGCCGAGAATGTAGTGGACTTGGCAATTTTTCAGCAACCCGAGCCCCCCATCCACCAGCTGAAGGTGGAGTAATTTAGAGCCATTCCCCCCAGATCGTGTTGATGCACGGAGGATCGTGCAACGCTTAAGTGTAGGATAGGATTCATATTTTTGGGGGGTAAATTTTTTTTCTGAACACTTTGCACTTTATTTTTGTTTTCTTTTATTATGTTTCTTGTAGATATTTAGAGTGCTTTTGACTGTTGCATTATATTTTCTTTTAGTATATATATCTTAGCTTATTCATAGTTTTATTTCTAGCTATTGCATCTTTGCTTTTGCATGGTATATATTTTATAGATAGAAGTTGTGACTGGATGATGCGAATAGTATAGTGCCTAGTTCAATTTTGTCCTAATTGTTCATATTGGTTTTTGCATATTGCAAATTAGGAATAGAACTAGAAAAAATTTTGAAATTTGCATCCATCATAACATACATACATACATACATACATACATATAGGAAATAATTTTGGTGAAAAACAGTCAAAGATTTTCAAGAATTTTGTTTTTAGGGCGTTCTATTGAATTGATTCGGAAAACTATTTTTGAGCTTGCTTGAATGAATTTTTGTGAAACATAGAAGAGAGATAGAACAAAATATCTTGTGAGTTGTTGAACCTATATTGAGTGGTTATGCATTCTAACCACAATTTTTGTTCATTGTGTGATATGCTCCTTCTACGATTGTGATCTTGATTTTGCTTAATTCTTTATTTCCGATGTTTGATGTTTGAATGCATTTAGCATGATTGATGCCATTTTTGAATTAAACTCACAAATCGATATAGCCATACCCTTTTCATCTACCATTGTTAACCCCTTTGAGGTTTATTTACCCCGTTATTTTTTACATTACCACATCACAACCTTAAGTGAAAAACCATGAATTACCTTGATTTGCATCCTTGATTAGCTTAAGTTGAGTAGTGTATTGCATTTAAGTGTGGGGAGAATTTTAGAGGAACTTTGGTAGAAAGGATAAAAGTATTTTGGGTATGCATTGAAAGAAAAATTTTGGAAATGGGTACATTTATGTATAAATTCTAAGGGCATATGCATTTGATTTCTTGAAAGAAAAAAAAATGGACAATAGTTTTCCCAAAGAAAAAAAAAAGAAAGAAAAAGTATAAGTAATGAATGCATATGAGAATTGAATGAAAATCAATGCATGAATGTGTCAGAAAGAAAATGATGGAAGGTTAGGTTGCATTGTTGTTATTAGGGTAATATAGGTTAAGTTGGAGACTAAAACTAATCAAGGATTCAATCTTTTAGTCCACTTAGCCATATCTATCCCACCTTTACCCTAACCATATTACAATCCTAAGAAGTCCTCATGATACTTGCATACATGCATCAATTTATTGTTGATTGTTAGATGAAAAGTAAAATCTTGAAAGCATGATTAGAGGAGATTTGAGTGGTTAAACCCTAAACACTGAGTGTTGAGAGTGTATACACATCTAGTGATGATTTAATTACTCAATTCTACATTTCCACAACTCTTATTATGTATTCTTGCAAGTTGCTTCATTTTGAGACTTGAATCAATTCTTTAGATTTTGTTTGCATTGAAATATTTCTTTGCTTTTAGCCCTATATGTTCATATACTTGCTTGGAAATTGGTTTTTGTTTGTTTTCACCAAATCAATAGTAAACTATAGTATAGATAGATATAGATAGTATTAGTATACTTGCATGCATATAGATAGTTGCATTTAATAAGTTGTTACCTTTTAATCATTCTCTTTGTTTGTGTTTAGCATGAGAACATGCTATTGTTTAAGTGTGGGAGAATTGATGAGTCCATATTTGACGATAATTTTTTGCTTGAATTGGACGGATTTCACACATAAACTCACACTTAATCACTAAAATAGCATACTTTTGTGATTTCTCTCTAATTTGAACCTAAATGTGAAAACAAGCATTTTTGTGCTTAAATTGATCATTTCAATTTCACTTTTATGCCATTTGATGCCATGACAGGTTTTGTTAAGTGATTTCAGCTCAATTAGACAAGAATAGTTTGGTAGAAGTGGAAGGAAGCATGCAAAAAGGGAGAACACATGAAGAAAATAATGGAGAAGCACACAATCAAGTGTGCATACGCACAAGTTTCAGCGCGTGACTTCATTAATGAAGCACGTGACTCGCAAATTTGGGGCTCTCGTGGCCCAATTTTTGGAGTTGTTGAAACCTTTTGGAGTTCTATATCAAAGGGAAATGACCACATATCAAAGGGAGCTCACTTTTAGATTAGAAAAACACATAGTAGGAGTAGGAGTAATGTAGTATAGAAATTCTCTCTTAGGGTTTATTTAATTTCCATTGTAACATTTTATAGTTAAGTTTTGATTTTGGATTTTACTCATCTTTATTGTAAATACTTCTTAATTTTTCTCTTTAATTACATTACTTTTGCTACATTTTTCTCTTGTTCAAGTTACTTTGTTGATATATGCAATTTTGGTTTCTTGAAGTTTTGGTTGATGAATTTTGTCTTTTATGATTTCTATTTGCTTCATTGCATGTTTATTATTGATTTTGTGAATAGTTTGGTTATAGTTTTCATTTTCCTTTGCAATTTCCTATGTTTTGGTTTTATGCCCACCAAGTGTTTGTGAAAATACCACTTGGTAATTTTGAGTAGATTTTCACACCTTGGCTTGAAAAATGAGTTCCTAGGATACTAAAGCCATAATGTCCGACATTTAGTGGTAATTCTTGAGTAGTTAGTTGACTCTTGTTTCCATTGACACTAGCTTTTTACTAAGTAATTAGTAAGTTAGCTAGGACTTATGGATTAAGGTCAATTATGCTTGTTCACTTACTCCTCGATGCTAGGGGTTGACGAAGCGATATTGACTCATCATAGTTGCCATAGTTGTGGTTATAACGATGATATGATTTCTTAATTCTCATTCTTAAGTCAAGGCTCTTTTATGCATTTATATCATTTTCACTAGTTTTGATCTTGTTTCCCTTTTACTTGCATTAATTTCAATTTTGATTTTTTCTTAGTACTTTTATTTCTTAGTTCTTTTACATTTTCCATTTCATACTTGAAAACCCATGATTTCACAACCAAGAATGTGCACCTAATTTGCATTGTCCGAGGGAAGACGACCCGGGATTTAAAACTCCCAGTTTTTATTGGTTTGTGTTGTGACAAACGAAATTAAACTTTGATGTGTTGATTTTTCGGTTGGCACTATACATGCAACGCCAATTCTATTTTCAGAAAAATTCCTAACCCAATATCGGCCATACATCAGGGTCCGTGGTCGTGGTAGAGGGCGGGCTTCTATTGAATCTCCCAGGGCTACCCAGTCATCACCCCCTACCCCGGCTGCTCCGTTGACCCCTATGACGTCACAGGCGGGTCCATCAGACCAGCAATTCATCATGATCCCAAAACTAAACTGGGTGCCTCCTACTGTTATGCCCCTGCAGATGCAATGACGACAGAGCTTGCAAGGGGTGATTCTTTCAATGTCCCCGAGCAGAATGCCCCTCCACTACCGTCTGTCATCCGTCTGAGGATTTGGCCCAATAGCATGCAGTCGTGAGTTCAATTTTTTAATATTAAGTTTGTTTAGCTTAAGTTTGTTTATGTCAAGTTTGTTTATCTTATGTGTTTGTTAATTTGAGGTTTTTTCTCTAACAGGTTTACACCAAACTCCAATGCATGCACACAAGAGATTACCGAGGTCATTAAGTCCATGTACGACCTCCCGTGGTTGACCTACACATAGAGGTCATTAATTGTATAAGAACTATATTTCATTTTGACTAACTAATCTTGGTGAATTACTTTGTGCAGTTGAAATTCATATGGGATGCAGAACACAATGTCATGATCAGGAAGACCTATGACCACCACGCCGCCAAATGGTTTTAGCAGATGATGAACAACGTTCATCAGGAGAAGACCACCTGATGAGGTGGATCTGTCCAAATATCAAGCGTGACTTAAAGGCTTATTTTAGAGATAACGATGGGTTCAAGCATCGCCATCTGACGAACGTTGCTAACAGGGTTTTGCCTAGGTCATCCAAGTATACAGGTGGGTCGACGACCTTCATGAAGACGAAGACCAGACTGGGAAGAATTTTGGCATTGCTTAATGTTTTAGTAGTTACTTTAATTAGTTTTTTACTTTCCTTTCTTATTATTAATTTAACTAATTAGTTAGTAGAGTAAATGTTAGTTTAATTTTCTGTTTTAGTGGATTTAAGTGGTTAAGATAGGTTAGAATAGGTTAGATTAGGCTCTGAGATTGCTGGAAAAGGTTGGATGGAACCCTTCAAGGGTGGCTAAATTCGAATTTTATGGGAAACTCTGCCAAAATTTTCATAACATTTTCAATGAATTCAAAAAATTAAAATTATGTTTTCAAAATTACAATTAAGATTTTGGTTTATGCTTATATTTGACTGTCATTATTTAATTTGTTCGTTCATTTTATTGCTTGGTTGATATATTAATTTGTAGTCTAAGTCGCTGAAGCGTGAGGCGACACTGGTAGAGACCTTCAAGTATACCTATACTTTGAATGCAAACAAGGAGAGATTTGCTAACGAACGGTCTGCGGCCCATTATGTGAGTTTAAATTAATCCTAAGTTTCAACTTTATTTGCTTTAAATTCAATTATTTAACTATTATCCTAATCACAACTAACTTGTGTGACGCAGGAGGAGTACACACAGAGGTTGGAGGTCTCGACCCAGTAATCTCAGCTGCCTAGTGGGGCTGACGAAGCCGACTCCTAGAAGAATTGCAGCTTCGGGTTAGGGTCGTTCTTCGCCAATGGCCTCCGCTCCTTTGTGTTGGCGGCTTCCTCTGCATCTGCTTCTACCACCAGCCTCGCTGATCCCCAGGAAGTTGTTGACCTAAGGGAGAAGTGCAGAAGCTAACACAGGAGCTTCACCATCAAGTGCAGCAGTCTGATAAGAAGTATCGAAAGATTCTTGCACGCGTTGCCATCAGCTCCGACCTGACGGAGAAGCTGGAGCAGTTCAATTGGTTGCGACAGCAGATGGAGGAGTACAGCCAACAGATACGTGCTGGAGGCAGCGGCGCTGCTGTCGGTTCCAGCAACGACGCTGTTGGTGGGGCACCGATGGCAGCACCTCGTGCCGCCTCAGCAGGAGGACCACGACGCCTCCACCGCCGATGACGACGAAAACTACCAGAATTTGTAGGAGTCAGGGCTTTACACATTTTTGTTTATCTTTACTTCATTGTATTCTACATTTATGACCTTTTATTTCATTCAAACCATTTATTTTTTAATAAAATTATTTCTTGATTTCTGGCGATGTTAAATTTCTGCTAACAATTGTGTTAACAACAGTCTCCTAATTGTGGCTTAACTGTGCCAAAAAAATATAGGTTTTATAAATTTAACATTTCCATCGGATATACATGGTGCCTAACACATGAAACGATGCCAAAGTTATCGTCGGATAAATCCGATGGTAACCATCAACACAATCTCGCCAAATCCATTGAATAGACTAACGAAATATCCACCGGCAATTAGCATCGGACAAAATAAATCCGACAATAAGTAGTTTCTGGCGACGTTTATATTGGCAACTCAAGGACGATGGTAAATCCGATGGTAATCTATTTAGTGGCAAATTTATTTTATAGATCTGGTGGTAAATCCGATGATATTCAATATTTTTCTTGTAGTCTCTTCCGACGATAACTCCGACACTAAATTTGGTGCATATTTGTTGTGGTTTCTCGCCAAAAGTTACCGTCGGCTTTACCGTCAGAAGCGACTATCCGCCGGTAATTATTTGGCATGATGAATTCCACATCAAACCCATCACTAAATCCGACGGTAAAGTTGACGCTAATGTGCGATGCTAAATTCAACAGTACTTAGTGCATTTCTAGTAGTGCTTAAGAGAAGTTTTTATAACAGTTCTTCCAAAACATCAAACTCTTCCTGGATTCTCTTTTCCAAACACTTTTTAAAATGTATTAGTAGGAGTTTCTCCGGCTTCTTGGAGATCATCAAGTTTATCCTATACACACAATTATATTACATGCCTATTTTTAGTGATAAAAATTTAAAGAATGAATCTAATAACCTATTGACAACTAATAGGGGCAGCAATCCAATACCATTAAAATAACATATATATATGCAAGTCTTTAAACACCCCTAGCTATAAGCATAAAACAGCAACTAAAATATTATAGCTGTAAGCACAAAATAGCAACCAAATTAGTTACAAGGACAAAATAATATTGCTTGTATTTCTAAGATAATTAAAGTTACAACCATAAGCACAAAATAACAACCAAGAGAAGAAATTATAAAGTTACAATGACAGTTTGTGTTTTTACATCAAGTATTTTTTCTTTTAGTCCATTCCAAGTTGCAACAAACATTTCAGTTTGATTTGGTTACTCTTTGTTCTCTTTTTTCTCACGCTACAAAACAAGATGGTGATTATAAAGTTATAACATAATAAAATTAGGTAAAAATCATGAGTAGAGAATTTTAACATAAATGTAATATTACTAAATCAACACGCACTCTTGCAAAATTGTTTGGCTCCATCTTATGCCTTTATTGTTGCTTCTTGTGATTTTCAGAATTTACAACACACATGGTCTATGTTTAACATAAACAATGATGAAATAAAATATAAAAATTGAAAGACAATTATACCTACTCATATCAAATAATAATAATTGAAATCCTTTAACTCACTTTGACCGTTGGAATACTCCAATATGCAATTAGTTTTTAAAATTGGACTTCTGAAATTTTCAAAGAAAGATTCACCAACATATCCTTATATTTTCAGAATATGGTTCAAAGTGTTTCTTTTTTATTCTTGTCTTGTAATGCTTCCATGCTCCTTGAACACCAATCATCACCCATAACTTTAAGGATTTTGGAAGAATAAACTTTGACTACAAACACAATAATTTCATCATATCATATAAATAAAAATATTATAAACATATGGCATAAACAAAAAGATAAATTGAGCTTTCATTAATATAGTTTCATATGCATTTTTTGATGCCGACTACGCTTTTTCTATGATGAATCCATCTCCTATAACCATTAACAAAACCAAAGGTAATAAAATGGATATAAATTATTTGCCTTTGGTGTCACAAGAAATTATAACACTTTGCACAATGGCATAAGATTTTCTCTCCTTGCAAATTTTCGAAAGAATAAGCAAAGTCTAAGAAGTCATTGACACCATTATTAAACTCAGCTTTATCTCTCGGTAAACTCATTAAATCTTTTTCAAAATCTTGAAAAAACCTAATTATTCATATATTGTTACTACTATTTAACTAAGCATGTAAATAATAATGTTCATGCATATTAAGTATATAAATTCTTCAAATGACACACAACAATATTATTATTAAAATTAAGAAAGAACTATATTAGTTATCTAAAAGTAGACTAAATATCAAAAATCTTTCAATATGAAAAAAATTGCACAAAGGTACATATTATAATATACGTATGAAAACATACAAGTATAAGCAAGATAAAAAAATTTTATGGGATCATGGCTCAACAAATTACAATCCTTAAGTCCTAGAATGTTGACCAATATTCCTCAAACTCCTCTGAAGCAATCATTCTCTATAAAAGAATAAAGAATAATATTTACATTATTCTCTATGAACTATTTAACTCAATCAAAGTGGCCAACAGAACAAAAAAATAATAATTGATTCTATATGAACTAGTTAACTCAGTGAATTATGAACATTAATCATTCTGTAATTTATATTAAAAATGAAGAAATCAAAGAAAAAAAACTAAAATCAATATGGAGAACCAGAGAATGTTGAATCAATAACAACCAACGTCGAAAATCGCACCTCAGTGGAAAAGCTGTGGAAAACCTGAAATTCAACAAAAAAAAAATCAGTTAAGCCAGTTCAAACAAATTAAAATTTCAGACTCAAGAATCATAATAACATAGTTAATTACCTATGAACTAAGACAAATGCTAATATAAGAGAATCCTAGTTTTAATCTAAATTAACCTAATTAGTAAAAATTAGTTTGACTAAATAAAATTACTAAGTAAAAATTAAAATCAAACTAAACTGTAATGAATTAAATCAGAAAACAGCAAAACGAATTTTTTCAAAAACCTGAAAACTGAAGAACAGAGAAATAATAAGGCAGGGGTGAAGAGGTTTGCAGCTATGCTGTAGTGTTCCCAAAGCAATAGAGCGGTGGAGGGGTGGTCGTCATGTTGCGTCAGAGCTCGCAAGTGGAACAGATGTTGCTACGGTTTTGCATCTCTGGTTCGCAAAGAGGAGGAGGTGAGAAAAGAGAAGAAGAGAAAGGGGTTTCTCGCCAGTGGTAGTTTGGCGCAGAACGAGGAGCGCACCGCGCCGTTGCCATGGAGAAGCGTGCATGGAGAATAGCACTACGCCATCGTCGTGGAGGAGAGCATCGCATGTCGAGCCGCTATCGCCGTTAGGTTCATCGATTGGAGCTGGTAATGGAAAAAGGGTGCGTGCGTGGGTTACTAGGTTATGTTAGGACTTAGGGTATACTGGTTGTTGAAATAAACTGATGATTGATAAACTCCGATTTTGTGGTTTATCTTGTGCTTAATTTGGGAGATTTTATCAAATTTTCTCACATTTATTCAATGAAATAGCATAGTTTTGTAATTCTCCTTAGATTTGTACTTAAGTGTGAAAACATATTTTTTAGGCCTTAAAATAGCTAAATTTAACTCACTTTAGTTCCATTCGATGCCTTGATATGTTTGTTGAGTGATTTCAGGTTCATAAGGCAAGTATTGGATGGAAGAAGTGAGGAGAAAAGCATACAAAGTGGGAGAACTCGTGAAGAAATGAAGGAACCGCAAAGCTGTCAAGCCTGACCTCTTCGCACTCAATCGACCATAACTTGAGCTACAGAGGTCCAAATGAGGCGGTTCTAGTTGCTTTGAAAAGCTAACATCTGGGGCTTCGAAATGATATAAAATTTGCCATAGTTGCCTGACGTCTAGGGATGTGCACGCGTACATGACGTGCACACGCCAATGGATTAGCGTGGGTCCATTTTGGGCCCAATCCAACTCATTTCGGATGCTATTGAACCCAAAAATTGGAGGGGGAATAAACCAAGTAGTCATAGTTTAGTTTTCATCATGTTTTAGGGTAGAATTCTAAAGAGAGAGGCTCTCTCCTCTCTCTAGATTTAGGATAGAAATTAGGGTAAAGTTAGGTTAATCACTCTCAAATTTCTCTTTCAATTCTTGTTTTGATTTTAATTCTCATTATATTTTAGTGTTTCTATTGTCTCAATCTTCTTAGTTTCTCTTGTTAATCTCTTGTTTTGCTCTCTTTTATGTTATGAACAATTGTTGGATCTTAATTTCTTCTAATGCAAATTTTATGTTTCTATGTCCTTTTTATGTTCATCTTAATTGCTATTTGATAATTTCTTGCTTGTGGTAGTTATGGGTTTCCTTTAATTCTTACATTTTATGATGTTTACTTTTATTGCACTCTAGGTGTTTGATAAAATGTTTACACTAGTTTTTGAGTAGTTTCTTTTGCTCTTGGCCTAGGCTAAGGGAATTGAGTGACCTTGAGTCATTGGGTCTCAATGATTTGGTGATTTGAGAATTCTTGGTGATCAATTTGATATCCATTGACACTAACCCACTACTAATCTAATTAGTAGATAGGTTGGGACTTATGGGTTGATGTGATCAAGCCTATTTAACGTACCTCAAGCTTATGAGTAGATATTACGTACTTAAGGCTTTTGGAGGTAGACTTAATAGGTTGGCCTCTCATAATTATCAATAATTGGTTTGTAGACAAGGATGGTAATCTCATATTACCTATGTCTAGGCAAGAGTATTTTTCCTTTCTTTTATTTAGTTAATTGTTCATTTACTTCTCTTGCCATTTATTTTCTTGCCAAAATATCAAATCAAACCCCTTGCATCTTCATAGCCAATAATTAAACACTTCATTGCAATTCCTTGTGAGACAACCCGGAGTTTAAATACTTCAGTTATTTTTCATTGGGTTTTGTACATATGACAAAACTATATTTTAATTTGATGTGAGAGTTGTTTGTTGGTTTGGAGCTATGCTTACAACGAAATGATTCCTTTCTTTAAGAAGAAAATCTAGACCGACAACAATTTTCGTGTCAAATTAATGGCGTCGTTGCTGGGGAGTTGCAATGGTGTTATGTTATTGGCTATTGTATATATGTTAATATGCTTCTTTGCTAGTTTTTGCTTGTTTTAGGAGTTAGTTTTTATTAGTTCTTACTAGTTTTGTTTTTATTTTTCCTTGCTATTATGAATTCTCACCACTTTGGCTATGAGTTTGGTTCAAATTATGTTGTAGAAAATGGGAGCTACAAGGAGGATGTGCATCAAGGATGGAGCAATCAAAGATGGGAGGAGTCTCAAGGGATTGATCAACCTTATTGGCAACAACCCCCTCCGGTTTCTTATGGGTATAATTCTAATCCTAATGCATATCAATCTAATAGATGTGGTGACCCTTATTGTGATTGTCAGCAACTACCACCACATGCCTATGAACCACCCCCTCAACATGATTTTGAACCACCTTACTCACAAGCCCCCTACCACCAAACACCTCATTATGACCCTAATTCTTATCCACCATACTAACCACCATATGAACCATATGAACCATACATGGAACCACCACCATTCCAACACAATTACTCTCAAGAACCACCTCAATATACACCACCTCCATACCCTTACCAAGATGAACCAACTTCCAATTATGAAACTTTCCTCCCAAATAATGAACCTTCTTTTTCCACACCACCTCCAATGGATGATTCTCTCCTAGAATGTGTTAGCTCTTACATTCGAAAGCAAGAAGAGATCCAAAAGGAGTTCAAGTAGCTAGAAACCAAAATAGCTACCATAGCGGAAGCCGTTAGCAACATGGTCTCCTCCCGACTAAGTCTAAGCAACCAAGGTACTCCCATTGACGAATGTGGAGAGGAAATTAAGGATCATAGTGAGGGAGTGAGTTTAGAGCTTCAAGATGAAGAAGAGGAGTTGAAGCAAGGAGTGCAACAAGAGGAGGAAGTTAAGACAATTAAAAAGGAAGAAGTGGTTGAAGATCTAGGAGATGTTGGAAGTCCATGGGAATGTAGAATTAGAGAGCCCTCTTCTAAGATGCTTGATGTTGATGTTGAGGAGGGTATACAACCTCCAAGGCATATCATAGTGAAAAACTTTGAAGAGGTTGATCAAGAGATGGATTCAATCATTGATAAATTCTTATGTACAATTGAATCCTCTACCATTGGGCTTGACATAGAGAGTGAAGAAGGAAATACCTCACCTCCCATACCCTTGGTGAGTGAAGAACTGAAGATTGATGGTTTAGAAGTTATAGTAAACTCTCGTTGCAAGTATAGTTACTAAACCAAGCAATCAACCTTTCTTACAAATGTTTTGGTTGTCACAAGTAACAAATCCCTTAAAATTGATAACCGAGTATTTAAACCTCGGGTCGTCTTCTCAAGAAATTGCAGGGAGGTGTTCTTATTATTGGTTATGAGTTGTAAATTGGGGTTTTGGATTAAGGTAAAAAGTTAGTTGAATGACAAGTAAAATAAATAAATAACTGTAAAATAAACTTTTGGCAAGGTATGAGAAAGTGAAATTCCTATCCTAGTTATCCTCTCAACTCCTGTGGAGAGACTAGCTTTAGATCAATCCTAGTTCAATCAGAATCTGCCAATTTCAATCACTTGCTGAGTTTGATAACTCAAGTGTTACCAATCACTTGACCCAAGCCAAAAGGAAGAAAATATCTAAATTAAATTAAAAGTATTTATAAATGAAGCAAAGCAAAATTAAATCTGAAAATACCTCGAATTGCATTCACAAAAGAACTTAAATCTGACATGGACATTCATAAATTAAAATTGAGAAAAGAAATAAAAGAAACATTGAACCTCGGATTGAGAGTCACTCCTAAAACTAAGAGAAGTCCTAAATCCTAATCCTAAGAGAGAGGAGAGAACCTCTCTCTCTAAAAACTACATCTACTCCTAAAATTGTGAATGTGAAAGCTTGATTATGAATGGATGCATTCCCCCACTTTATAGCCTCTAATCTGTATTTTCTGGGCCATAAACTAGGTCAGAAACAGCCCAGAATTCGCTGGTTGCGAATTCAAACACGCTAATTTTCGTCACTGCGACGCGTCCGCATGGAGCATGCGGTCGCGTCGCCTAGAGTCAAAGTAACTATGGCATATTATACATCAAATGGAAGCCCCGGACGTTATCTTTCCAATGAAACTGGAACCGCGTCGTTTGAACCTCCGTAGCTAAAGTTATAGCCGTTTGAGTGCGAAGAGGTCAGGCTGGACAGCTTAGCAATTTCTCCAACTTCTTGTATTTCTTCCACTTTTGCATGCTTCCTTTCCATCCTCTGAGCCATTCCTGCCCTGTAATCTCTGAAATCACTTAACACACATATCAAGGCATCTAATGGTGATAAGAGAGGATTAATATTAGAAATTATAAATCCAAAGAAGCATGTTTTCAATCAAAGCACATAATTAGGAAGGCAAATGTAAAACCATGCAAATAGTATGAATAAGTGGGTAAAGAGTTGATAAAAACTACTCAAATAAGTACAAGATAAACCATGAAATAGTGGTTTATCAGTGAGCAATGAAGAAGAAATTGAATTGGAAGGAAGCTACCAAGAGGAAGAGGTTGAAATTGAAGAAGCTTGCAAGGAGGTGGAGGTAATCATGGAAGAGTACAAGGGAGTGGAACTTGCAAGAACATTGGAACCACCCCTTCCTAAGTCACCATCCAACACAACATTCAATTGGGTAAAATTCTTATCCCTAAGCTTTAATTTTTCACTTGAATATGGTTTAATTGAAAATGATGGTCAACTTAGAGCTCTTTGTGGAGTTAAGAGTAGGAGAGAGTTGTGTAGTGGTTGGACGCATCACTCTAAGTTCATTATGGTTGCATGCTCAAAATTGAATAGCAATGGTTGGTGTAGAACCAAATTGCATGGGTCTAGGAGGATGTTTGGATGCTTCTTTGAGAATTCTAAGGCTAAACCACCCAAATGGAATTATGATGATCAACTTGAAGATGGGTGTAGAAACAAGATTTGAGATCCGAGAATATATGAAGACCAATTTTGGAAGCCCTTAGCTTGTGTGGAACTTCATCAAAGCTTAGTGCCATTGATCTTGAATTTTTTAGCTTACTTGAAGTCCAAGCATTGGTGGAAGTTTCAAGAGGAGTTTAAGCATAAGCCACCATGACGAGGAGCTTCCCAAATGTCCAACTTAAGGACTTAAACTAAAAGTGTTAGGTGGGAGACACCCCACCATGGTAAACTCTTTCCACTCTCTTTTAGATTTGGTTAATAAGTGATTGGAGTTGCCACTGTTAGGTATTTTTCTTCTTTGCATACTCTGGTTTTAATATTTTGGTTGTTAGTTTGTTTGATTAGATTTGTGCCTTAAGTTGTAGCTTAGTTGTTGTTGAGTAGTGTTTTGCTTGTAGTATGAGTTTTGTTTTTAGTGCATTTGAAAATTTTTCAAAAACTAAAAAGATTTGTTGTTAAATTTGATTTTTGATTGTTTTAGAATGCTTGTAGATTAGGAGAGAACCCTGTTTTTGTTCTAAGCATCTTAAAAAAAAAAGAGGACATCCGCGCGTGAGCGTGCTGTGCGCGCGCGCGTCGGTGGTGCATCTCACACTCCTGGTATAAAAACCAGAGAGTTGTGCCAAAGTTGTGCCTATTCTGTGCCCGTGACCTGATGCGCAAGCGTACATGACGCGTACGAAAAAAAAAGAGTTTTTTTCATCTTCCATTTTCTTTTGTCCATTGCATTCGCATACTTTTATTCTTTGCATTTTCATTTTGTTTTTATATCTTGTTTTTACCTTCTTTTTTTTAGCTTCTTATTTGAATAATGGTGTTGAATTTTCTTACTCAATTGTTGAGAATTTCTTGATTAATCTTGGTGCTTCTTAACTTGTTTGATATTATTGGGTGATGAAACTTTTAAATCAATGCTTAATCTTGTATGACTCTTATATTCTTTGTGCATTGATATGAACTTGTATGTCTTTCATGACCCACTCCTTCTAGTAGAACTTGATGCTTTTGAGTGCTCTTCATGCTTTGACTTTACTCTTGCATCAAGTGTTTCTTAATATGCCTTAGCTTATATTGTTTTCTCACTCACATGTTGTAACTACCATGTATTTGAGAACCATACTTTTATTTGGCATTAGCCCCCGCCTATGTTCTACTTGCTTTGATATCTTTAATGTAGGCTTAATTATCCTTCTTTCTCTTTCCTTTTAGGTTGGCCACCAAGAAGGAAAGGATTGGAAAGGCTTCTAAATGGGGCAACAAACAAGTTCACCCACACAACCTTTTGAAGGAGCTCATCAATTGTAGCAACCCGTCCACCTTGCTCTTCTTTGCATGCACCAAGGACGGTGCAAATTTCTAAGTGTGGGGAGGTCGTCCGACCGACTTCCATGGGTAACAATTTCGTTTTCAACACCAATTCTTGATTTCTTTGGTTAGCTAGTTGTTGCACTGCATGATAGGTTGCATGTTAGTTAGAATTTGTACATATTTTACCACTTCTTTTTATGTTAGGACTACTTGGTTAGGGTGATGATTTCTTTTCCAAGAAACTATTTTTAGGGCACCCTACCAATTCGAAAAAATTTTTTTGTTGAACTTGCTTGAAGAATTTATTTTGGAACATGGTTTTTGAGCTAAGAACACAAGCATGTGAGTTTTGAGCCCAATTGCATGGTTACATCTTATAACCACTTATTTTCCATTCTTATGTGCATTGTTCTCTTTCTATGATTGTAATCTTTGATTTGTTTGATTCTTTAAGTCCATTGTTCCATGTATACATGCATTTATATGATTGAGGCCATCATTTCATTAATCTCACTTACCCAAGTAACCTACCTTTCATCAATCATTGTTAGCCAATTTTGAGCATATTTAATTCCTTTTGTTCTTAATATTAGCACATCACTACCCCTAAGTGAAAAATAATAAATGTCCTTAATTTGGATCTTTGATTAGCTTAGGCTAGTGAGAGTGTGTATCATTTGGGTATGGGAAACTTGGGACATTGGTTGAGGTATAAGTGTAATTTTTATTTTTGTTAAAAATATTGGGAATTGGGTACATATTCATGCACTATATGTAAAACCATATGCATTGATAAAAAAAGAAAAAAGAAATAAAAAGGGGACAAAAATGCCCCAATGTAAAGTTCAATAAAAATCAATGCATATGGAATGTTAATTAAAGAGAATGCATGAGTATGTGAAAAAAGTGGGAATCATGGGTAGCTAGGTTATGTATTAGAATTGTATAGGTTGTTACATGTGTTAGGTGAGAGCTTAAGCTAATCAAAGATGCAAATTTCAAGCTCACTTGACCATATACATCCTTACCTTTACCCTAGCCCCATTACAACCTATGAACAAGTACTCATGATGAATGTATGCATGCATTGAATAATTGTTGATTGTTATATGAAAAACAAATCATAGAAAGTATTAGTAGAAGAGAATTGAGCGATCAACCCTATACACTAGAGCAACTAGAGCGGATACACTTCCGGTGAGGGTTCGATGCTTAATTCCTTGTTCCCGACTTTCATGAGCTTTCTTCTTGCAAGTCTATTTGAACTTCATTTTGATATTTGAATTGGTAGAGTTTGTGAATCATCATATGATCTTAGCCCTACTTGTTCGTACATGTTCTTGGATATTGATTTGCTTTTAACCAAGTAGGTAGAATCATTTTGCATTTAGTTGCATGCATGTAGATATGTTTATATAGTTTCTTTGCATTGAATAAATGTTCATACCCCTTTTCGTGTCCTTCTTTATTCTTAGCATGAGGACATGCTTGGTTTAAGTGTGGAGAGATTTGATAAACCCCGATTTTGCGGTTTATCTTGTGCTTAATTTGGAGGATTTTATCAACTTTTCTCACATTTATTCAACGAAATAGCATGGTTTTGTAATTCTCCCTAGATTTGTGCTTAAGTGTGAAAACATACTTTTTAGGTCTTAAAATAGCTAAATTTAACTCACTTTAGTTCCATTCGATGCCTTGATATGTTTGTTGAGTGATTTCAGGTTCATAAGGCAAGTATTGGATGGAAGAAGTGAGGAGAAAAGTATACAAAGTGGGAGAACTCATGAAGAAATGAAGGAACCGCAAAGTTGTCAAGCCTGACCTCTTCGCACTCAATCGACCATAACATTAGCTACAGAGGTCTAAATGAGGCGGTTTCAGTTGCGTTGGAAAGCTAACATCCGGGGCTTTGAAATGATATAAAATTTTCCATAGTTTCCTGATGTCTAGAGCCGCGCACGTGCACATGACGCGCACGCGCCGATGGATCAGCGTGGGTCCATTTTGGGCAACTCGTTGGGGGGCGATTTGTAGCTCATTTTGGGCTCAATCCAACTCATTTATGATGCTATTGAACCCAAAGATTGGAAGGAGAATGAACCAAGTAGTCATAGTTTAGTTTTCATCATGTTTTAGGGTAGAATTCTAGAGAGAGAGGCTCTCTCCTCTCTCTAGATTTAGGATAGAAATTAGGGTAAAGTTAGGTTAATCACTCTCAAATTTCTCTTTCAATTCTTGTTTTGATTTTAATTCTCATTATATTTTAGTGTTCTATTGTCTCAATCTTCTTAGTTTCTCTTGTTAATCTCTTGTTTTGCTCTCTTTTGTGTTATGAACAATTGTTGGATCTTAATTTCTTCTAATGCAAATTTTATGTTTTTATGTCCTTTTTATGTTCATCTTAATTGCTATTGTTGATTTCTTGCTTGTGGTAGTTATGGGTTTCCTTTAATTCTTACATTTTATGATGTTTACTTTTATTACACTCTAGGTATTTGATAAAATGTTTACACTAGTTTTTGAGTAGTTTCTTTTGCTCTTGGCTTAGGCTAAGGGAATTGAGTGACCTTAAGTCATTGGGTCTCAATGATTTGGTGATTTGAGAACCCTTGGTGATCAATTTGATATTAATTGACATTAACCCACTACTAATCTAATTAGTAGATAGGTTGGAACTTATGGGTTGATGTGATCAAACCTATTTGACGTACCTCAAGCTTAGGAGTAGATATTACGTACTTAAGACTTTTAGGGGTAGACTTAATAGGTTGGCCTCTCATAATTATCAATATTTAGTTTGTAGACAAGGATGGTGATCTCATATTACCTATGTCTAGCCAAGAGTATTTTTCCTTTCTTTTATTTAGTTAATTGTTCATTCACTTCTCTTGCCATTTATTTTCTTGCCAAAATATCAAATCAAACCCCTTGTATCTTCATAGCCAATAATTAAACACTTCATTGTAATTCCTTGTGAGACGACCCGGAGTTTAAATACTTCGGTTATTTTTTATTGGGGTTTGTACATGTGACAAAACCATATTTTAATTTGATGTGAGAGTTGTTTGTTGGTTTGGAGCTATGCTTACAACGAAGTGATTCCTTTCTTTAAGAAGAAAATCTAGACCGACAACAATTTTTGTATCAATAATAAAATAAATCCATTTTTTTATAAGTTGAGGGTTGTCTTTGTCCATGTAAATCAATTTTTATTAAATATTACTTTAAATAAGGGGTTATTTTAGAAAAAAAAAAAAAATTGTAGTGTCATAACACATCCATCAATATAAGGCATCACCTCAATACAATCTAGTCAGACTACATGATAGCCCACCAACATTATATTATTAAAGCAATAACATCCAACAAACAAGTCAAATCCGCATCAGAATTAGCTAAAACAAAAAAAAGAAAAAGATTAAAGCATAGAAAGTTATCATTATTTCAAACCACCATCCCCAATCCTGGTTTAGAAAACAAGTATAACCCCTTTTGCATGAAAGCAAAATCACCTGAAATTAAATCACCTCTTAAACCATCGCTTGCTACCCACAGATAACATCAACCCTTAAAATGTTTTCAAAGGAAAAATATAAAATATAAAATGGAACACAATATGAGGAACTCTGCCAAGAACTATTAAATTAGATTCAGGCATATGAATAATTTTTTAATAATTTTTACAATTCTCACCTTCGTACATTATTTTGAACTTATCTCCATGCTAATTTTATCTTATGGAGTCCATGCATTATCCCACATGTTGATATAATGGGACCCTTGTGTCTTCATTTAATCAATTAATAATATAATAAAAGTATGATAATGTGTTCACTGTTCACATCAACTTCAACGTTACTGAAGGAACATCTTCAGTGCTTCCTAATATGATATTATCCAAAATGATAATCCTTTTTATATTGAGATTATATATTCCTTTTTATATAAATATAATCATTTTTTATTTGGCGAAAATAAAAAAAGGTAAAAAGCAAAAACGAAAAAGAAAAAGCTTGATCTATAATCCTTTCTAATAGTATGAAAAAGTATATATATAATTGTTTCAGAACGCTCCAAAAATTAAAGAGGAAATTAATCATTGTGATCAGCTTAATTATATATGTGCATTTTTTTATATATGAAATAAATTCTTTTATATATTTTATATGAATTTATTGAAGTATTGAGTTTGGATTAAATTTAAATAATTAATTC
>NC_029791.2:24368063-24368717 GCF_000816755.2 Arachis ipaensis | reverse complement strand
TTACTCTTATAAATATAAAGTTTGAGAAATATATGATCATTTTAGAGTACATTCATATGCTTTGTTTGGATGGAAGAAAACAAAGAGAAAATAAAGAAGTAGAGATTGAGTGAGGAGAGGAGAGAAGAGGGAAAGAAAGGAAGAAGAGGACCAATGCGTAAGTTGAATGTTTCGTGAGTTACGTTATTTGTTTGAACGAAGAGAAAATTAGAAAAGAAAAAAGTAGTTAGAATAGTAATATATGTTAGGTTTAATTATTTTAACTGTCTTTATAGTTTTATTAAATTTTTAAATTGACTTTTATTTATTTATTTATTTTTATTAAATTTCTATACCATATTAGATTTTATAATTAATTTTCTACTGTAATAAAAATATTGAAAATAACAGAATATTCCGTTAAACAAAACGAGTATGCTAAATAATAAATACTTGACTGAATATTTTATATAGTTTAATAGAATATTCTGTTAATTTTAACATTTTTATCATGGTAGGAACTTAATTACAAAATCTAATATGGTATAAGGAACTAATTAAAAAGAAAAAAAAATATAAAAACTTAATTGAAAATTCGATAAAACTATAAGAACTGATAGAATAATTAAACATATATTTTACTTCCTTTCCTTTATGTTAGATATACAAGTATTT
>NC_029791.2:24367078-24367918 GCF_000816755.2 Arachis ipaensis | reverse complement strand
TTTATATATGTTTACTTATTAATTTAAACTTTTAAGATAAATAGCTAGAGTAATATATATTTTACTTTCTTACTTTTCTCTCATTTTCCTTATTTCCATTGATTTCGTTCCTACCTCACCTCAAACAAAACAAGCTTTAGGGTGTGTCCAAGAGAAACTTTTTTTAGTTTAAACTTTAACTATAGCTTAAATTGGTTAACTATATTCTTGTAAAAAATAAACAATGGTTCACAAAAAGTAATTTATTCTGTAATCTTTTTGGAGTTACATTCCAGATATGTTTAATATCTTGCGAACTGTATAAACTATCATTTAGTAATTCTCATATTTAACAATTAAGAAAAGTAGTTATTTTAAGGTGTTTGAAAAGATTGTTAGGATAATGTTTGAGTATGATTTATCCACCATGTCTCTATTGTCGCTCTTTGTTTTACTTTTATATGCATATATGCATCATTATTATAATGCTAATGGGTGAGGAGAGTGATCGCACCATGCCACTAAATCATAAATATCGAATATAATTTACTTATAAAGAAACCAAAAATCTCATTAAATCGACCATCTTGGGGTTATTCAAGTGTTTACGCAAACTTGCTTCCTTTGGTAATATAGTATTGATTCACAGATCGATACAATTACTCTAGTCAAATTAGTTAACTAATTCATCGATAACGAAGTTCGGAAACGTAAAAAATAATCATTATCTTAAGGACTTTATTTGAAAAACAACTAAAGCCCAACCCAATAAGGAAAAACTACATTTAAACTTGTGGGCCTCCATCAACAGCTTCAGTGGTGCCGCATTCCATCCACTGGCCCAGCGGCCCCACGCCCCAC
>NC_029791.2:24365994-24366920 GCF_000816755.2 Arachis ipaensis | reverse complement strand
ACGCTTTCTATGTCAATATTTTTCTTAAAAAACGTCTCATCCTATTAAAGTTTAATCTTATTAAATTAAGATTCTTTTGCTTATATTAATAAGTAGGATAATATAAGATAATATGGATTAGGCCAAATCCTACCAAAATGGTCCCGTTAATACAATTTGTATATTCAATAGAAGATGGTTAATTGGTTATGTACAAATTTGTTAATGAGAGCCATAGCAATATCAAAAATGACAAGATTTTTTAGGAATCTAATGGTAGGGATAGGATAATTAGTAAATAGGAGTTAACCGATGGGTTTATTAGTGAATAAGGTAAAATACTGATTTGGGTTTTTTTTTTTTCCTAATATTTTTTAACATGACAAGTTAAAGATTAATCGATTGTAAATTAAACTTTTATTTAATAAATTATTATTAATTAATAGATTGCTGCATATATAATATGAGATTTAAATTTCTAACACTTATTTAAATGAACAAGTGAATTAAATTAATTACTATTTTAGGTTATTAATTAGTATGATGTAATTATTTAGGGTATAAATATATAAATAAATCTATACGGTTGTAATAAGAGAGTGAATTGTACAGAAAAATTAGGGATCATAGGATCAAAGGAATATTCTCCCTTTATTTTACAAAAGAAAAAAAGAGAAATTAGTTCTCAATCTCATTTATCTTCTCTAATTAACTATATTCAAACATACTCATCAATTATTCAACACATCAACAAATAGTTTCAAATCATACATTCATTTCTTTAGATATATTTTTTTAATTCTCTTATTCATCCAATTTAAGTCTTTTCGAGAATTTGAATTTTAACTTCTTCAATATAATCAAAAGATAATATAAATCGTAATTTTAGAAATGATAAAATTTGTCAAAATAGATAAATTTTTGCGAGAACTATTTCAAATAGAGAC
>NC_029791.2:24364635-24365137 GCF_000816755.2 Arachis ipaensis | reverse complement strand
TTATGATGTATTATTTTATATTTTTTAATTTATAATCTTGGATAATATTTTATTTATATGTTGTAATAATATTTTTTTATTTTTTATTAAAATTTTCATATAAATTATAAATATAAAGTTGAGGAATGAAACCCACAGAAAATGAGACCCATAAAAAATGGGAATGGAAGACAATATTTCTTCGCGGCAGGGATCAAGGACAGGAACGGGGAACAAATCTAGAAACGAAAACCGGGAGCAAAGAGGGATCCCCGATCTGCTCCGTTGCCATCCCTACATGGCTTATTTGGTGAGTTTCCACAAAAAAATATAATAAAAAATCTCTTTTTAGGTACCGCTTTTTAAAAGATCTTTTAGAAAAGTAAAAGTAATTTAATGTTTGGATATTCATATAAGAATATTTTTTTATCTAATAATTATATTTGGGTATAATAATATAAAAATATTTTTTTGTTTATTTATTATGTTAAAATATTTTTTTAAGTAAAAAAAATCTTGCTTG
>NC_029791.2:24364288-24364545 GCF_000816755.2 Arachis ipaensis | reverse complement strand
AATAGTTACATATAAAAGAAAATAAGAAAAATAAAAATTAACTAATTATATACATCATATTCTCTTTGATAAAGCAAAAAGAGTAGCGAACACATCATTATATATTATCTGAAAATTGAAAATTTGTCTAATTAAACTTTAATTTTGATAATGTTTACTCTAAAATTAAAATTCATTTCTTTAAAATTATGATTTGAATTTTATTTTTTATTTTTACTTGAAACAATAAAATTAGAAATTGTTTCTAAAATTTATTT
>NC_029791.2:24362853-24363110 GCF_000816755.2 Arachis ipaensis | reverse complement strand
AATAGTTACATATAAAAGAAAATAAGAAAAATAAAAATTAACTAATTATATACATCATATTCTCTTTGATAAAGCAAAAAGAGTAGCGAACACATCATTATATATTATCTGAAAATTTGTTGATCATCTAATTAAACTTTAATTTTGATAATGTTTACTCTAAAATTAAAATTCATTTCTTTAAAATTATGATTTGAATTTTATTTTTTTCTTCTACTTGAAACAATAAAATTAGAAATTGTTTCTAAAATGTATTT
>NC_029791.2:24362553-24362830 GCF_000816755.2 Arachis ipaensis | reverse complement strand
TTTAAATAAAATATATAAAAGACTAATAACTACTAATTAAATCATCTCCCCTTTAATCTCTGCTTTAATCTCATAATTTTTTTTTAGCACTAGTATTATTTGTGAGTGGACAACATAAAAGGAACCAATGAACCATGGTCTTATCCCAAGTTAGGTAATCTAGTATAATCACATTTTGATTTTAGGCATCCACTTTAACAGACAACTAGATTTAGATGTGTGCAATGCATGTAAATTAATATTGTAAATTTTTTGTTTATAATTTTTTTCGATAATA
>NC_029791.2:24362055-24362357 GCF_000816755.2 Arachis ipaensis | reverse complement strand
TCCATAGCACAGTGAGGTCAAAAGCGTAACGATTGGTCATTGGATGCTACTATCATGGTTTGTATGTATTCTTCTTGAGTAGTGTTACTCCCATGAAGTTATCATTCGCTTTCACTACAAACTTTCTTGAACGTAACAAAGACGATAAAGCATTCCCATTATCAGTACCTTTCCTTTCCTTTCTCCTCCTTCTTCTCCTCTTTTTTCTCCCTTTTCTCCTTTTCTTCATCATCTATCATCATTAAAACTTAATTTAATAACTAATAATATACAATTTTTTATCTTAAATTATTTACATCCGT
>NC_029791.2:24361262-24361965 GCF_000816755.2 Arachis ipaensis | reverse complement strand
ATTATAAAATTATTTTATATTAATAGTATATTAAAATTAATTAAATTATTTATCATGGTTATTTAATTTCTTTTTCAAACGTAAGTGCTAACTAAGTGCTTAAAGAACACTACTAAGCATGAAATGGCAACGACAAATACATTGTATTCTATTGAGATCGATATAAGATGGCAGATTACAATCGCCTTCTTGTGTAGCAAGAATATAATATGCATGGCAAGTTGGCAACCCATTTTATTTGTGAATGGGTCAATGGATGGGGTGAGTACTATGGTTTCTTTATATATTTTCATATTTATCTGAATTATCAACAACAATAATAATAATGTGCGGTAGTGGTTGCTATTTCATTTTCTTACTAATAATAGTAAAAATATCACTGTCTAAACACATTAATGTTTCTCAATAATACAAACAGATGACATGCGAGATGAAATGATTGAAGACCAAGTGCCGAGTCCATCCTCTGAAAGCAGAGAGCGATTCAATTACAAAGCCGTGTATATAGGATCGGAATTATATGATGTCATAATTAACAAAACTTTTTGGTGCATTATTGTTGAGGTATACACAAGTATTAGACATCAAGCTTTATATTGGTTAATAATGGATTATAAGTCTAAACTTTATTATTATTTTTTTTAAATAAAAACAATAAAGCTCAAGACATAAGTGGAGTGAGCAAACAAAGAAAAACCAAGTG
>NC_029791.2:24345440-24361233 GCF_000816755.2 Arachis ipaensis | reverse complement strand
CGGTCGATTTCGAGCTTTTTGTCCAGAGAATATGTTTTGATGTAGAGAGAAGAAAACAAAGGGAGGAGAGCACCTGCAAAAGGCATTCCGATACTTAAGTCAGTTCAATGTATTTAGAAAAATCCTGCCTTGATAAGAACGTCTATGCAAGGTCAATTTTAAAAGTTGCATTTTCAGAATTTATTTGCATTGAAGAAGATTGATGTCATATCAGGACGTTATGATATTTGTTTTATGTATGAAGCCGAATTATAATCGTTGGAGCAAGTCATAATGTGAGGCCGAGTTATAACGCTCTATCCGAACTATAACGCCTGAGACCGAGTTATAACGTTTGATTTTATAAGAACCATATCATAGCGCCCTAAGATTGGCCTGATGATTTTTTAATAAAACAAGTTGAGCTTTTTGGTAAGTTATAACTCGACGAGTGTGATGGTTATGGAGCCCTCAATTCAACATACTTTATTAAAAAAAATAAGAGTTAGAGGTAGCAGTAAATGGTTAAAAGAAAAACTAAGTAAATGAAGAGAAAGAGATATTAAATGGCATTTAGATAAGTGTTTTGGCTTTTTCACTTTTCAAAGTCATCAGTATCGTTTGATGTTATTGATGGTATCTACCATGATGGAACTGAATCGCTTGGTTAAAGTTGGTTTTAAATGTGAACTTGGAATCCAAAGTGGCTTTGTTTACAGGAATTCACTTCTTACAAAACGTGTGAAAAAATCTTGATAAGGATATGAGTAAAAGAGGTAAGTATACATTTCTGTTTTGTTTTTGTTTGTTTTCTTCTTCTGCTTTTTGTTTTCTGGTCCGTGGACAATGGGTTTTGAGAAGGAGAAAAAGGCAGAGATTGACTGATCATATAAGTGGGTGAGTGAAGATGTGAAGATTAGGGTTCACTGTTTATGGATAAGGAAAGTGTCAGTAAGGTGGACGTTACAAAGATAGTGAGAGAGGGTTTTGAAGTCCGGGTGGAGTTGTTACCATGTTCTAGGGCAAATCGCATGTTTCATAGGGGGAATATGTATGAATTTTTTTACATGAATAGTTGTGTGTTGAAGAAATTGTGTGTAAAGCTCCTGTTTACAAGCTTTGAGTGCAATGTCCTGAACCAACTGAATTGTGCTCTGTCACAGTTTTACCCTAATGGGTGGGCTTTCTTGCAGTGTTTTGAGATTTTAATGGAGTAACTGGAAGAGAAACCTTCTTTGGAATTGTTTTTCTCCTTGTTTCAGGTGAAGGGTGTTTGGAAATGGGGTTAGATGAACTTGAACAGTACACTCGGCTTTGCGGTTTTCAAGTTGTATAAGTCGTCCTTCAAGGATTTCAAGGAGATGTTTTTAAAAGTGAGAAGTGCAAAAGAGATTTTTTCATTCTATTTGGATGAAAATTTAGGTGAAAAGTTTTCTTTATTTTGGTGTTCTGAGCCTCAACATATTTTGGGTTTTGAAAAGATTAGCCGGAAAAATGAGTATTTTATTGAGTATTTGGTTTTGATTTTTTATTTACTTTCATGAGAAAAAGATAAACAATCTGCAATGAACTATTTGGGTAAGGTTTATCAGTTATGAAAATTATGTTGTTGTTGATCCGAATATTTTGCTAAAAACGGTTTTTGTTTTTACTAAGTGAAAAATACCTTGGGATTTCGGCCGCCAATTTAAGAGCTCATTTCAAAAGTAAAAACATTGAAAATGAGGGTTCGTCTTCAAACCCTGCAAAAGGAGGTGGAAAAGGTGAAGTGGAACAACCTCGTCCAAGGCAAAAGAAAGTCATTTTTAAGAAAAGAAAATCAGACTTCACTGATACTGACTTATCGAAAGACTTATCTGAGAGGGGGAAGGAGATACCTCTAGAGGAACTTACTGCTTTTGTGGATAGCCAAAAGAAGCTTCATGGTTTTCGCCGATGATATTGATGGGTCTACTTTTTGGGCGAAAGAGTTCCCTTTCATGGTGGTGACTGACGAGGCTTGTCAATCATCGGCCGATGTGGCCCTGGAGAATGAAGTTGGAGATGTTGCCATTGATCAATTCATGCAGGTATATTTTTTTTGGCTTGTTGCTTTTGATTTGATGTGGTATGATTATGTTCTTTCTATACTTTAGGTGGTCGGCTTGCGCTTGGCGAATTTGGGTAGGAGCCAAGAAGTGAAACATAAAAAAATGGTAGGGCAGGCCGAGGAGCCTAGTAAACTAAAGGAAGAGTTATCTGTGAAGAAAAATTTGATTTCGGAGCTAGAGGCTAAGCTGCTTAAAAAAGAAGAGTTGAAATTGATGAAAGATAAGTATGATAAAGAAGCTGAGTCGTTGAAGAAGAAAGATGCTGATCTAAATAGTATGAAGGATCAAGTGATTGAGGTCATTGTCAAATTGAAGGATTTGGAGAAAAGTAGGCAGACAGATATTCTTATTTCTTTTGTCGAGGGATTTGAACATGCGGTTTTATAAGCAAAATTTTTAATGCCTGACCAAGATTTCTCTTTGATGGAGCTAGGAAAAGTTGTTCGAGATGGAGCCTTAGTTGATGATGAGGAAGAAGCTGAGGATGGAGATGATAATCTGGGTTAATGGTTGTAGTAGTTGTGTTTTGATAGTTTTGACGTTTGAACCTTGTTCTTCACCAGTTTCTGGTGATGTTGAAAAAATATTGATACTTTTTCGAGTATAATTCCTTTTGGTATAACATTTATTATGTTTTGTGATCTGATGAGTATTTTTCTTTTGAGACTTGAATAGTATGGATTGACTGAATGGAGAATGCATGTTTTCATGTTCTCCTGATAAATTATGTTGTTAGAAATTTGACTGACAGCTATCATTGACGATAGTGTGAATTTAGTTCCAAAAATGTTAACATTAATGGATTGGATTGTAATGCGAGTTTGAGCATTGGTCTGATATAATATTTACATGACGTAAGTCATTTGGATAGTTATATCTCGGTGAGATATAGGTAGAAATATAAAATAGAAAATAGAATTAATGAATAACACTCGTGTCATAATGGACAAGTATGTAATATTTGTTTTGACCTTTGTTTACAAAGGTGCAGGTAGGCTAGCCTCGTTAAAACTTCTCCAAGAAAAACCCCCTTTTTTAGGAAAAATCTTGTGAGTAAGAAAAAGAGTACTAGCCTGTCCCTGAAGCTTTAAAGATGAGATATTCCATGTGCTGGGTAGGGTAGTACCATTTAAGGATTGTAGTCTGTATGCACCGTTTCCTAAGTTTTTAATAACTCAGAAAG
The DNA here is from genome assembly GCF_000816755.2 of Arachis ipaensis. Taxonomy (NCBI): domain Eukaryota; kingdom Viridiplantae; phylum Streptophyta; class Magnoliopsida; order Fabales; family Fabaceae; genus Arachis; species Arachis ipaensis. The sequence continues at coordinate 24,357,981 of NC_029791.2, read as the reverse complement.
GACCTTCCTAATTTGCGACTAATTTTTCATGTGCTGGAGGTCGTCTAGCTTGTTCAGTTACTAGATCGTTGACTTGAAAAGATCGGAGATGAACTTTTTAGTTGTATTGCCGAGCTATATGTTGTTGCATAGCTCGGTGTCCGATGGTTGCTGTTTCTCTGATCTCTTCTATAATGTCTAAATCAAGTTGCGAGCAGTATCTTGTAAATGTTGATCGGTGAGTTGAGTTCAGAGGGATGATTGAGAGACCTCTACAGGGATCATGGCTTCTGATCCATACACCAATCTGAAAGGTGTTTCTTTGGTCGTTGAGTGGATCGTAGTATTGTAGGCCCATATGACTTCTAGTACTAGCTCAGCCCACAATCTCTTAGCATCGTCGAGTTTTTTCCATAAGGCATGTAGGATGACTTTGTTTCCCACTTCTGTTAAGCCATTTGTTTGCGGGTGTTCTACTGAAAAGAAGTGTTGGACGATTTTTAGGTTCTGCAAAATATATTTAAATTTTTTATCAGCAAATTAGCGACCATTGTCAGTGATAATGTGTCGAGGTATGCCAAATCTGCTTATGATATTTTTCCAGACAAAAGATATAATTTGTTGGGATGTTATCTTTGCCAAAGGTTGAGCTTCAATCCATTTTGAAAAATAATCGATGGCAACTATTAAAAATTTTACCTATCCAGGGCCAAAGGAAAATGGTCGAGGATATCTAGCCCCCATTGATAAATTGGCCAGCTTACCTTAGAAAAATGTAACACCTCAGCTGGAACATGCGTTATTGTAGAGTGATTTTGACAATTAGGGCAAATTTTTACTTTAGTATTGCAATCTCGTTGTAATTTTGGCCAGAAGAATCTGGCACGCAGTATCTTTGAGGATAAACTCTGGGATCCGATGTGTGTTCCACAAATACCTTTATGAGCTTCTGATATAGCTATGTCGGACTCTGACCTGGATAGGCATTTTAGCAAAGGACGAGAAAAGCCTCGTCTGTATAAACATTTATCAAGTAATGTGAAGAAAGATGCTTGACGTCGGAATTTTCGAGCATTAGTAATGTTTGCTGGTATTTCTCCAGTTCTGAGGAAGTGGATATATGGGGACCGCCAATCTGCATCCTGAGTTAAACTCAACACTTCTGTTAGTTCAATGCTTGGTTTAAGCAATGTAGATTGATATAGGGAAGAAGAGCGTGATTGTATGCTGGAGAGCTTAGACAAGATGTCAACTCGGTGATTTTGTTCTCTTTGTATGTGATGGATTTCAAATTTTGAAAAATTAGAGATAAGAGTTTTAACAATAGCTAAGTATCTTGCCAATAATTGATCTTTTACTTGGAATTGATCATTTACCTGTTGTACAACCAGTAGAGAGTTATAACACCCTAAGTTAAATTCTATCTTTGAAGACCCTTAGATAGGGTGTCACCCTTGATACAAAACCAATGAACTCAATCGTTATGCAAGGAAGGAGGGAAATACGCATGAAGTTTTGGGTAGCAATCGAATAGTACTAAAAAGACAAAATTGAATACACTCAAAGAAGTTCAAGCAAATAAAATAACAACAAAATTTTCATGAGTACGATTCTAAAAGAAGAAAGTGCTTAAAAGTAATTATGACGAAAGGAAAAGGAACCAATGCATCCTAACTAATTTCGTCGAAGAAACTTCCGCCCTTGTGTCATATCCTATCCTTGGTCAGGACCCTTTAGTCTTTCATGAATCAGGGTACTAGCAGTCCTCTTCCAACACTTTTCCGTGCGGTGAAGATCTGATTCCGTTGTGTGGGGTGAACTAAGATCCGACGGGGTGCCGAAGTGGGGGAATAGGGCACGTACTCCACCTTTGGACTTCCGCAAGAGGTCAACTCCTCCTCTGGATCCTCCTCCATTGGGTCCTCCTCCTGGTTAGGGCTGTCGGACTCCTCTCCTTCTATCTTGAAATCTGATTCGAGATATACCACCTCGGGTGACCGTTTCTTGAGTATTGAAGTGTTCGTATCTAGGAAGGTAACGACAGGCAGTTGGGGGTCTCTTTCTACAAAATCTCGACCTAAGTAGACAGTTTGGAGCATGGTAGTAGTGGTCGTAACTACCCACGCATGCTTTGAGGGATCATACTCAGAAGTTACCCTCGGGGGGTGGTGCGCGTGTATGCAAAACCAACACTATTTCGTACAATAGCTGTAGTACCAGCAAGTGTACTGGGTCGTCCAAGTAATACATGAGCGAGTCAGGGTCAATCCCATGAGGATTGTGGCTTGAAGCAAGCTATGGTTGTCTTGCAGGTCTTAGTCAGGCGAAATCAGAAGGAGTTGACTATTAACAAGTTAGCTGTTAGGAATTATATGCTGGGAATAAGTGATAGGATTAGATTGAGATTTGGAGTTACTTTTTCTTTCTGAAGTAACTCTAGTACTACTGTCTCCTTTGCTTGTGAATGATCTTCTTCTATGGCAGGCTGTAAGTGATCAAATTCACGCCAATGGTCCTTGATCTCCTCTGCTACAGGTCAAACGCCATTGTCCGTGGTCATTCAATCTGACGGAGGGTGAAGCTCTTAGCAAATCATTCTCTTGGTGATCTTACTCAAAGCGCCACAGACAAGGTAGAATCTTCCGGATCAGAGAACGCTGCTTCTATAGATTCTAGCCTATACCACAGAGACCCTAATCTCCCCAGAGATCGGCTGAACTGGTGTCTCGAGAAGTCTCCAATGAAATCGTGGATTAACCGTCTGAGAGATGTATAAACATAGCTGTTGGCTCGTGCTTTCCGGCCAAGTATTCACACAAACCCAAGTTGATGCGGGTGTTTGTCAGGCCTGTTCATCTTAATGTGATGAACAGAGCTAATTTGTCAGATAATCATGTTCATCACGATGAAGATCGGAATACACATCTTAGAGATAGATCAAACACGGATTGAAGAAGAAGAAATAGTACTTTTATTAATTCATAGGACTCAGTAGGGCTCCTCCCCTCAACCTAGGAGGTTTATAAACTCATACTGAAGGTAAAAACAATAGAAAAACGTGAATATGGTAGACCTCCCTCCATGGGAGGTGTAAAAGGTTCTAAAATCTCCAAGTCTATGTGTGAATTATATGAATAAGATCCCTTAAATACTAAATAGATGACTAGTAAGGGTAAAATAGTCTATTTAGTGCTAAAATCCACTTTTGAGGCCCACTTGGTGAGTGTTTGGGCTGAGTTTTAACGAGATCCACGTACTATGAGGCTCCTTGGGCATGGGATGCCAGCTAAGGAGTCCTCTCTGGGCCTTTGGACGATGGCCTCTGCTCTTTGGACGCTGGACACTTGGAAGGGGGCAGGAGGCTGGCGTTGGACACCAATTTTGGGCCTTCTAATCCAAAGCAAAGTATAAACTATTATACATTGCTGGAAAACTCTGGAAGTCAGCTTTACATAGCCGTTAAGAGCGCTCTATTTGGACTTCTATAGCTCCAGAAAGGCTCTTCTGAATGCAGGCAGGTCAGATTCGGACAGCATCTGTAGTGCTTTCTTTGTCTCTGAATCAGACTTCTGTTTCAGCTCCTCAATTTCAGCCAGAAAATACCTGAAATTGTCTAAAAACACAAAAACTCAGTAGAATCTAAAAATGTGATTTTAACATTAAAACCTATAAAAACTTAATAAAAACTAAATAAAAATTACTAAAACTATATAAAAGTGATGCCAAAAAGCGTATAAAATATCCGCTCATCAGGGGGCGCTGCGTCATCTCTATCCGTCATGCCATGTTTCTCTAGAGATAGTATGGGAAATAAAAGGGATGAGAACTTAAAAAGTCTCAGTAGAAGTGCTATGTAACACCTCCATATCTATCCCCAGCCCACATGCGGGATTTGAAAATCATATGGCATGGCATGTATTATGAACCTTTCTTGTAAAACATAAAACATAATAGGTATAAAAGAAAAGCATGTAATGTTGACATAGGCAAGTCAAATAGAAAGGATAATAACTTATGAAACATCAATATAATCATAACTTAAGAAAGTAACCTTAAAAATATAATTATAATCAAACTTTCCTTTATACTTCTTCTTTCTTAACTTGTAGCTTATATGGAAGGTATTGAGCTCAAACCGGTATAAAAATAGGAGTCCCCTTCTCTTACCAAAGGTTCTTATCCCGAACGTGTTGGCGATCACCTTCCCTTATCGAAGGATCATCTCGATCGATCAACCTCCCTTACCGAGGGATCATATCGATATCTTGTCTTTGGGGTCACCTTCCTTTACCGAAGGATCATTCCCTCGGTTCAATTTACAAATAGGGTTGTTTAGGCATACATAAGAAGGAAATCATATAAGAAGAAAATCATGCAAGAAGATGGACAAATATGATGATAAAAGGGACATGTGAATTAATGAGACCCTAGTTATATGGCACCGAATATGCATGTACTCTCTAATTAAAGAGATAATGGCATAAATTGAAAGATCATATTAAAGTACATAAAATAGGGCATTTAAATAATTGAACAAAGCTTTATAAAAGGGCATGTACTCTTCACTCAAAAGGAATATTAATAACATAATGACATTAATTAAAGGATCATATAAATGCTCATAATGAAAATATGGCATATTAAATAATTGAACAAATCTTATAAAAGGGTATGTACTCTTGACTCAAAAGGAATATTAATAACATAATGGTATAAATTAAAGGATCATATAAATGCTCACAATGAAAATAGGACATATTAAATAATTGAACAAAGCTTGTAAAAAGACGTGTACTAATGACTTAAAAGGACATGAATAACATAATGGACAAACATGATCTATGTGGATAAAGGAAAGGAAAAAGATGAATAATGCCATAAGACACCCAAATGGCCAAACATGATGACATGCATAGATGGTAAAAATAATAATAGAGCATAATACATGCCAAACATAAAAGTAAAAAACATAATTCCCTACTCTTTTTCTAACGCCTCTTTATTGCCTATGAGCTTGCCTCTTGTGTTTGCGCACAGAATATTTTCAAAGAGAGAGAGAAGGGGGATGATTAGTATTTGAGAGGAATGATTTTCTACCTATTGGTATACCCCTATTTATATACTTTTGGTGGTAGGGTGGTTGGGATCATTTTAAAGTAAAAAGAAGGGCGGTTATTAGATTCCTATCCATAATTCAAAATTCTAAGCCCATCTCCTAACTGATTTTCAAATTTCGAATTTAATTTTGTTTCTAGAAGAGGTAAAGGGCGGTTGTTACAAGAGTTGCAATATATCTTTAGTTCTGAGATGTGCAGATCTATTGCTAACCTTAGACCGGCAACCAAAGCTTTATATTCTGTCTAGTTGTTGCTTACTTTGAAGGAAAAATGTAGAGAATGTTCCAGGATAATTCCGTTTTTATTTTCAAGAAGGACTCCAGCGCCACATCCTTGAGGATTGGATGCCTTGTCCACGTAAAGTGCCCATTCTATTGAATGTTCTTCTGATATTGGAACTGTAACGTCGGCAACAAAATCTGCTAAGTATTGCGACTTAATCGGTCCTTTGCTTTGGTATCTGATATCGAATTCAGAAAGTTCAACGGACCATTTTATAAGTTAGCCATCTAGTTCTGGTTTACAAAGGACTTGCCGAAATAGTTGGTCAGTTCTTACATTGATGACTGGCTTTGGAAATACGGTCGAGGACGTCTTGCTGAGAATACCAGAGCAAGAGCTAGCTTCTCTATCTTCGAATAGCGAAATTCGGCATTCTATAGTGATTTGCTTATGAAATAAATTGGTCGCTGCTCTTTTCCTCTTTCTGTAACACTAACAGAGCTTATAGCCCAGTCAGTAACTGATAGGTAAAGATATAGCTCTTTTCCCTAAATAGGTTTTTGTAAAATTGGGGGTTTTGAAAGAACATGCTTTAGATCTGAAAGAGCTTTTTCACATTTGTCAGTCCAGGTAAAATTGTTTTCCTTTTTCAAAGTTTGAAAAAAACAAGAAGATTTAGATGCTAAGTATGGTAAAAATCTAGATAAGGCAGCAAGTCTCCCTGTTAACCGTTGGACTTCCTTAATTGTCTTTGGACTTATCATGTCTAGCACGACTCGACATTTCTTAGGATTGGCTTTTATTCCTCGGTTTGTAAGCAAAAACCCTAAAAATTTGCCTCCCTATACTCCGAAGGCACAATTTTCGGGGCTGAGTCACATATTGTAGCGTCTAATTTGACTGAAGATTTCCATAAGGTCATCTACATTATTTTTGACGAGCTTTGTTTTTGCAACCATATCGTCGACATAGACTTCCATGTTTATGCCGATTTGTTTTGCGAACACTTTGTCCATAAGAGGCTGATATGTTGCCCCTGCGTTTTTAAGGCCAAAAGGCATAATCTTATAACTATAATTACCATAGTCAGTAATAAAGACAATTTTATTTTGATAAGAGGGATGCATTAAAATCTGGTTGTAGCCAGAATATGCGTCCATGAAGCTTAAGATTTTATAACCTGAAGCATTATCAACTAAATAATCAATAGATGGTAAGGGACAAGCATCCTTTGGTCATGCTTTGTTGAGATCGGAAAAATCGATGCACATGTCGTAAAACTTAGATAAGGGAGGTTCACCCACTGTGGTTTATAACCACACAGATCCCAATACCGAGATACGTTCACCTGAGAATCTGACTAAGTCTCCAGTGGAGAGCTGGAGGATGTTATTGCTCAGCTTCATTTTCTGGAATATAGAATAGAATAGAACATCGACACTGCTTCCAGAATCTAGCAACACTTTGCGTACCAAAAGGTCTCCCAGCTGGACAGAAATCACAATCGGGTCATCCAGATTTGTAGTGTTTGTGTTGAAATCAGATGCTTGGAATGTCATCTATGAAAAATGGGGATATGTGTGGGCCTCATTCAAAGTCCCTTCTACTGAGAGCATAGCTCGGTATGTACACTTTTCGAGCCGAGCTTGTTGCTCTCCCACCTACAAAACCTCCAGAATATAGTTAATAATTCCTCGTGGTTGGTCAGGGTAATTATAAGTTGTTTATTCTTGATCTCGGGAGTGTTGCCCTATGGAAGTGTGGTTAACAGAGGATGTGGCAGGATTCTGTAGTGCCCATTGATATATTTGTCTAAATGGCCCTGTCGAGCTAATCGCTCTAACAGATCTTTGGCAATCACATACTCATAAGTAGTGTGTCCATATTTTTGGTGAAAAGTGCAATATTTGGATTTATCCACGTTCTTCGGTTCTAGGTAATTGTCGGCCTTCCGGGGTGGTATGATGAGCTTTAAATATAGGATCTCTTTAACGATGTCTTCCCTTTTTATGTTGAACTGAGTATACGAGTCATAACGGGGAGTCAGCTTCAAGGACTTCTTGCTGTCCCGAGGTTTATCCTAGTCTTTGTTAAGGTGAGACTTTTTTGACTTCCGAGCTTGGCGGAGCTCTTCAATCTCCATTTGACCTTTAGCCTTCTCACGAAACTCGGCGAGTGTTTTTGGCTTGGCAATGGTAATTGCTTCTTGAAATTTTTCTGGTCGGAGTCCACTCTTGATGGCATGTAGATGCACTTCCGGATGAAGATGTGGTATGGTGATGGCTACCTTTGTAAAACGAGTGATATAGTCCTTCAGGTTCTCGTTATGACCTTATTTGATTGTGTTCAAGTAATCAGAATCATGTAGATAGATGAAAGAAGCAACAAAGTGATCTTCACAAAGTTTTGCGAGTTCCTGAAAATGAGAAACAGAATCTACAGGCAAAGAAAAAAACCAATCAAGTGCAGGACCGTCTAAAAAGTAGGAAAACAATGACATAAAACAGGGTCAGAAGCACCGTTTACTATCATTATAGATCGGAATTTTTCGATATGCTTCTTGGGGTTATCTAACTCATCGTAAGGGGTTAGGATTGTTGGCAAAATGAACTTCCTAGGCATTTGGAAGTTTATGATATTAGTAGTAAATGGTCCAACAGCATTGTCGAGCTCATTTTCTTCATCGGCTCGCCGACCTTCTTCATGCGACTGAGTTTCGGAGACATGTGTTGGATCAGAGTTATGCTCTTCATCTTCAACTCGTTCGTCATTATTGTTATTATGCTCAATCCGAGCATTGGTTAGCTCAGCTATTTAATTTGACATTCGTCGATTTTTCTCTGCCTGTTGTAATTCCATTACCATCCGAAGGATGGTGTGGGAGGAGACAAGTCAGCCATGATTGCGAAGGAGAGTTTTGGGCCTTGTAAGAAGAAAGGGTTCTTTTACTTCGAGGCCCTACGGTGGGTGCCAACTGTTCTTGCGTGGCTGGACTAGGTATGGCTCATCTACTTCGACAGTCGACTCCGAGCTTTCTTTCTTGAGTTTGAGCTTGTTGTTTGAGTTTCCGAACTTTTTGTCCATATATGCCTTGATGTAGAGAGAACAAATGGGGGGGGGAGCACCTGCAAAAGGCACTCCGATGCTTAAGTCAATTCAATATATTCTGAAAAATACTACATTGATAAGAACGTCTTACCTTCTTTATATGCGAGGTCACTTTTGACAGTTGCATTTTCAGAATTTATTTGCATTGAAGAAGATTGATATCATATCAGGACGTTATGATGTTTGTTTTATGTATGAAGCCAAATTATAATTGTTGGAGCAAGTCATAATGTGAGGCCGAGTTATAACGCTCTATCCGAGCTATAATGCCTGAGAACCGAGTTATAACGTTTGATTTTGTAACAGCCATATCACAAATAAACCAACATTAATGGAAACCACCTAGCAAGACAAAACTTATTCCATTGTCATCTCCGACATTGCCATCAACAACAAAAGGAATTCTTATCACACCTTTACTTCTTGAAACTAAGAAACGACATGTTGATGGTTTCTTCTACACATTTTTCTTTATTTAAAAAATCCTCCTATTCATTTCCAACTAGATGTTCTACAATACTGCAAAAAAACATATCACCCACTTCTTGCGCTCCTCCTTCCCAATTGTTGTACCTGTTCAGCTTTAAAAATGTTCCTTTAAAGTATTGGAAAAGGATGATAGACTGCCAAATTTAGATAACTATGTACACCACACATGCCAAGTAAATTCACAGTCAAGAAACAAATGGTGAACATATTCAACATCCTTATTACATAATATACACACACTATCTTCCGAATTAACAATCCCAAGGCGACTTTTCTTAGTATTCACCCTGCCTATCAAAACAAATTAGACAAACAGCTCCACTCTTGAAGGAACTAAGCCTTTTCAAATAGTCATAGTGAAATTGTAACTTGTCACATCCTCCGCAAGCGTTTCCACATGCAACACCTACACAAATGAATTAGTAGAAAATACACCTTGCCTATCAAACTTTTCCACAACTCTGTCCTCTCTGTCAATAGCTAGTTTAACCGGCCTCAAAGTGTCATGTAATTGATTCACTACTTCTAACTCCCGTTGGAATAGTTTTCACCTCCATTGAAAGTTCCAAATCCATTCTAACCCATCCCAGAACCCACAAAACCCCTATGACAGATCCTTTTTGGGTTAAAACTGAGAAGAACCTTGGAAACCTTTCCTTTAGAAAACTACCATTTAGCCAGACATCCTCTCAGAATGAAGTTCTTCTACCATCACCAACCTCCATGGGCAACCCAGTTATCATCTTGTCTCTTACATGTTCCTCCTTAATCTGTAGTTGATAAATATCCTTTCATAGTCTCTCTCTAGTAGGTAATGTCTAGGTGGATAATAGGTCATTAGGATTGAAGTTATTGTAAGAACATACCATATTTTTTCACAACGGACACTCCTCCTTTGAAAACCTCCACCACCACTTAAACAAAAGTGTTGTGTCACGAACCATCGTATCTTCGACTCCTAAACTACCTAACTTCTTTGGAGCTTGAACCACTTCCCATCTAACTAAAGCTATACCATTCCTACCATCCTCCTTTCTCTAGAAGAATCTTCTCTGAATGAAATCAATTTCTCAACAACAGCCTTTGGCAATTTATATAAGCTTAAATAATATACCGGCAAGCTATTCAATACTGTTTTGATGAGGACCAAATTTTTCACTTTGTTGAGCACCTTAGATTTTCATAAGCTGAGCTTTTCTTTCACTTTATCTATTATTGGCTTTCAATTTTTGACCAACCTCGGATTAACTCCTAATAAGATTCCAAGGTATCTGACCGAAAGAGTAGCTTCCTTACACCCCAACAAGTTGCACATACTTCATACCTACTATTGATCACAATTGATTGGGATGAGACTGGATTTGTCAAAATTAATACTTAACCCCGATATTAACTCAAAGCAGCACAGAATCCTCTTGTAGTTCTTAATAGTCTCCTCCTCTGGCGGACAAAATAATACAGTGTCATCTGCAAATTGAAGAAACTAATAGAGGTGATATACGTCCGTTTCTAACTGTCTATCCAACCATTCTATGTAGGACATCTAGAACAAATACAAACAAGAAAGGAGATAATTGATCACTTTGCTTCAAACCACTTTCCATCTTGAATGCTTCGTTGGTGAACTATTTATCAACACCGACATAAAAGTTGTTCTGATACACTCCATAATCCACTCCCTCCATCTTCTCTCAAACCTCATCTTCTGCAATACAATATCCACAAAAAGCTTCACTTGACTCTACCGTATGCCTTTTGAAAATCTAACTTGATTATTATCGCTTCTTTTTTTCTCATTTGAGCCAATGTACAGTTTCACACGCAATAAGTGCCCCATCAAGTATTTGTTGACTCTTGACAAATTCACTTTGAGTCTTCATCTAGGCATCACTGATCTCATCCTCCTTCACCTTCGAAATCACCTTATACACATCCAACCATACTGATCGGTCGTAGGTCTTTGATCTCCTTAGCCCTAATGAACTTGGGTGTCAACACAACCCATGTGACATTAGCTAGCTAGTATCTACCGATAACCTGGATATTTGAAAGAACCCTATCACAGCTGCCGTGAACTCAGTCCCAATCTCGTCCCAGCATTTCTTAATAAAATTCATGTTGTACCCATTACTTTCTGGTGCCTTAGATGATTCACAGTCCCACACTACCTCTCTAATCTCTTCAACCGATGGCATCACCTCTAAAGCCAAAGAATCCTCTTTAGCTATCTTCTCCACCAGACCATCCCTAAAACCCACCATAAGAGTCTCCTCTTGATGATACAATTTCTTATAAAACTCTCTGATAACAATCTTTATTCTAACTTGATTTCTTATCAATCTTCTATTAATTACCAGTGCATCAATCATGTTATTCCTCCTTCTTGTTGAAGCTATGTTATGGAAGTATCTGCTATTTTTGACCATGTCCTTCGCATGCCTAAATCGTGACATCTATTTCTAGTGCAACTCTTTCCTTACATACCATTTCTTACAGCAAGTTAATAAAGCCTTTCTTCTTGCCTCTAACGTTCCATCATATACCCCATTACTTACCATGTCGTCTATCTTCTTGATCTCTTCCTAAAACTTTATGATTTTTCTATCCATGTCATCAAAATTTTTTATTTTTAATATGTAGAATAATTTTATAGAGTTATTACCTTAAGAGTTTAAGTCAATGTGGTATGGTAATTAATCAACTTGAGTTAGTCGAGTGAGTAATTCACTCATCTGCTTAAACAAGTGATTAATTTACTCGAATCACGTCTTGTGTATACAGTAATTTATTGGCTAGCGACAAATCCTTAAACGAAGTTCGAATCCTTAATGAATTAATTCTTTACTTGTCACCTATTACTTTGTGAGGATACTGCCCTTACTAACATTTTAAAAAATGTATGAAAGTACATGTACAAATATATATGTCTCCCTATTAAAAAATTAAATTTGCTCCCATATTAAAAAAATGACTTACTAAATTTTGTGTCAAAATATTTCAAAATTTTGTTAAATTCAGAGATACAAAGTTGTGTTTGACAAATGAGATATAAACAGAAACATTATGTTCAGAGATACTGAATTAGTATATTTTATATCTATTCTAACACAGAGATACTGAATTAGTATATTTTATATCTATTCTAACAGGAAAAATGCAGTGACACTAACAAGAGATGCAATTTATTTTTTTATTTTTTCTTTAATTATTTTTGTTAAATTTTCATAATTATTTTTTTATTATTATATTTTTTTCTCAAATTTTTTAAATGGAAAAAATAAGAATAAATTGAATTTTCATAATTTGTTCTAGTTTATTATCAAACAGAATACAAGAACACTAAATTTTATGTCTCTATCAATTGTATCTTGTTCTCAATGTCTTGTCTTATCTTGTTATGTTCTCAAAAACAAATACCGTCTTATGAAATGCCATGTCATAAAAAAAATAACTACCCTTTACATTGATCATGTGAATAATCATCCCAAAAAAATAGATATAATTGAAGAATTGTATAAAATATTTTACACCGTTAATACATTAAAATTAAACTCTAATTTGTATCTAAAAATATAAGATAAAAATATATATTAAATTAAATTAATAAAAACAAAACATTACCGTAG
>NC_029791.2:24337491-24345422 GCF_000816755.2 Arachis ipaensis | reverse complement strand
ATTTAAATATTAAAATTTTAGATCAAATTACTCATAATAAAAAATTATAAAAGAAAAAAATAAGAGAAAGAGAATGTTTTTACTCCTACAAAGGGAGAAGAGAAGAAGAAGAAGAGAAAAAGGAAGAAGAAGAAGAAACTGTCCACGATCCACCTCTGCCTTCGTTTCTACCGCCACTTTCGTACGATTTTGATCCCTAAGATAAGGACGATTTTAAAATCAAGTTAAACTTTAAGGACGATTTTATATAAAAAAAAAGATTCAAAATAAAAAAAAATTTGATCTAAACCTTAAAATTAAAATCGTACTTAACCCTTATCCATATTATTATTTGATATTTTTTTCGCATGTCAAACTTAAAGAAAAAAAAGAATAATAAACAAATAAAAGGTTGTTTTAGTTCTTTATACTTTGAAAATTTTTGTCGCTTTAATATCAGAAATGTAGAAGTATGTAAATTTATTAATCTCATAATCCATTTATTCCTCTTTTGTCTGAGATTTTAATATGTTATAACTTATAACCATATATCGACAACAAAAAACAAGAAAGGTAAGCCTATGAATAAATTAATGTAGAAGAATTCTTTTTCCGCAGACAGAACCAATCAATGTAATAAAAAATAATTATGTTGGGACATTTGAGATTTATAGGATTATAATTCTTTTTCATCATCAATTATTCTACATGAATCATTAAATAATAATGTTTTGGGTCAAAATAAAGTACCCTCCTAGCAGTTGTTTTACATGTGAGACAGAAACTTGAAATAACTAATTAAAATAACGTGTACACAAAAAATTAATTATTAATTAATTATTATATATAGAAATATGTATTTATTATTTAATTTTTTTAAATATACTATTTTATAAATAAGTTTGATTATTTATTTATTGTATATTTAATTATTTTATTATAAAAAATTATTTATTTTGTTAACAAATTATTTAATTAAAAAAATACATAAACTAATATGTATAATATAAAAATTATATAAATAATATATAGTAGTTAATTTTGTAGCTAGTTTTTAGTATACAAGGAGCATTTTCGTTAAACAAAAACTAATAAAGCCAAAAGATTTAAGATGTTAACTAAAATAATTTTAAAATATTAAAAGAAAAAGAATTATTTTAAAAAATTTAAAAGTTGACAAAATTATTGAATGTAGATTTTACTATATAATATAAGTATATATTCACATTTAATTTGCCATCTCAACTTTTATTATTTATGTCAATGTTTACATTTTTTTTTATCATTTTGATATTTTAAAATTATTATTTTTTTGTCAACATATGAATCTTCTCTAACAATTTTTTAGCAGTTTATAGTTGATTTAACAATAAAAAATAGTGTTATATGTATTCACTTTCCAAAAACAAGAAAGAAATTTTATAGGCACGAAGCCGCTTCGATCCAAACAAAGGAAGAAGAATAAATGCTCTCTCTAAGATAAATTAGATTCTTGATCTGTACATGTGTCCCCAAATAAAAATTAGATTCCACCTGTCATCATCCAGTTAATAAAGGACTATATTCTTATTACCAAAAAAGAAAAATAAAGGACTATATTCTTATGCAAGTTTACTTTATACTTGTTCTACGAGTTTAATTTAAGGGTTACAATTAAGTTAAGGAAAAATATAGGGTACCAATATATTATCTGCCAATTTATTGTCAATAATAATTAATTATTATATTTTAAATACATATATAAAGAGATACATCCAGAAAATATATTTATAAAGACACTTCTATTAAACACAATCATAAAAAAGATATTTTTATTAGACACATCCACAAAGACACTTCTATAAAACACAGTTATAAATAAGAGTTGGCAGAAATTGGCAGATATGCTGTTGGTAACGTAGCGGGACCGATTAAGTTAAAGACATGAGAGAATACGTATTGAATTTAATTTTGATATATATATAATATTACTTTTACCCAATCAAATTTATTCTTTTTTCAATGACTTTTGAATATTATTGGTGTAAAATATAATTACTTTTGTTTGTATAAAAAAACTAAAAATGCATAATTGAATGTTCAATAATATATATTTTTTAAACAATAATTATTCATAAATATTAAATCTATAACTAATTACCAATTAGAGTTGGTTCAAGTGACATATGTTTTATCCCTTTAAGAAAAAGGGTTTGGATTTAAGTGCCGTGAATTAAAAAAATAAAATGAAATTTCCCCTAAAAGAGTTAACTATATATATCATAAATCATAATATAATTAATGTGAATGAGATGTTTAAGGTCGAACAAGATCATATATTGGATTGTGTGGTTCACAGTTCACAGCAAAATCCATAACTAACACCCACCAAGTATAAATAATCTTGTCTCATACTGCGCTGAATTGTGGTCAATGTAAGTCCTACAATTCATCCTAACGAAAGAAAATGAGCCAACTAATAATAAGTGTTACAAGAAAATAATCGGGATCGTAGAAAATATATTATATATAAATTGAATTTTTGCATGAATCTTGTGGAGTTAGCTAGCTAGGCAGTGACTGTTATATCAGCATGCACTTTGAAAAAGTAAAAAGTTAGAATATCATAAAAAAAATAAAAATAAAAAATAAATAAATAATATTAATTAATGCATGCTAGGAGCTTCCTAAGATGCCTTTAAATATCACACACTATGGCGAGTGTTGTGACATCATTACATTGGGGCCTGCCTCTAACTGTAAACCCTCTTCGTATTCACATAACAAACATGGAAGCAGCTCTGTCTACTAGCACAACAATGTCCCCTTCTACCACCAATGGTGGAACCTCATCTTTTGCCAAAACCTGTTTCCATGGGGTTAATGGCATTTCAGGTTTGTTATTCCACTTTCTTTTTCTCATTTTCTTCCTAGTAAAACTAAAATTAACCTTCAATATAGAGTGTTTCATTATTTTTAGTGAGACTTTAAAGTCAAATTCAAAATTTATTCAGCAACTATATACTTATGCTTTCTTTTCTTAGTTATTATATAGAGCTGAAGAGAATGGATTATATATTCTAATTAAAAGTTTCCAAATTAGTATATCCTATGGCATATGGGAGCACTTGAGATCTGCATGCATCTCACATATATGTAATCTAGTTTATGGTGGCTATCATATCTAAACTCACTCAAGGATTCTGTTTGCAACTTGAGGAATTTATATTCACTAACATATACCTATTAACTATTTCAAAAATTTTATATGTTTATTCGTAGACATTAAACACCTACTTTTTATTTCTTCTTTCTTTTAAAACAAATTTAAAAACTTTAATAGAAAAATCTAAAAATTGAGAACTTCTACTTAATATCACTGAACATATATGTGCAAAAAAAGTGATGATATAGGATTGATTTAATTATTATTATTATTATTATTATTGGCAAAGTTTAGAGGACCAGTAATTTTATTAAAATTTGGTTAGTATTTAATCAATTAAAAAAAATGAATAATCTCATACAATTAAATATAATTTTACACTATTAAAAACAATATTAATAATTATCTGATGACTACATATCATAAAATTTACGGCTCTACCACTCCTCATTTTTATTATTATTATTATGGAAAAGTTTAGGCCAGCAACTTTTTTCAAATTCTGGCCAGCATATAACCAGTAAAAAAAAGTGAACCGGATGAAATCTCACATCAATCTCACACCATTAAAATTATCATTGATGGCTACAAATCACAAAAATTACTATCCCTAGCACTTCTCTATTATTATTATTTGAAGAAAGATAGTAAGATACGGAAGGTGAAGCTACAGGCCTACAGCCCCGGAGTTCACGAAAAAGAAACACTCTTTTTAATGATCACTTTATGTGAATTAATACTTTGTCTCAACTCACGCATAAAGTTGTTGAAAATAATAGATGGAAATATAAAAAATATTTTCTTTTTCTATCTTTCAAATTTTAAGATGTTGCTTAAATTGTTTGAGTCTTTTTTGACATTTCTGACGCATGAGTCTTTTGTGAGATTTATCGATAAAGCGTGATTAAAAATACTTATATGTGATGTTGGTATTAAAATGCAAAAGCAACTTTTATGTTTGAAAATATCTATAAAAACGATTAATGATTGCATTTTATTTTCCTAAAATTTACATCCTCTGCACTTTAATGATTGAATTATAAAAATATATAACTGATGAACTCAGCAGAAATTATTTGGAATGAAATCAAAGAAATTGTTTATATATTATTTGTATATATAATATGTTTTGCACATAACTTTTTAACAAATAATCAATCATCAGAATAATAAAACTAGACATAGCAGAATAATTAAATTTTTTTATAATAGCATGAATTATATTATTTTGTGTTATCTAAAATCTGTAAATTATGATGCAAGTCACAAATTTCTATAATTTAAGTATTTAACCCTTTCACTTGTTGTACTTCAGGAATTGGTATAGTGTCTATACCATTTGCATTAGCCTCAGGAGGTTGGTTAAGCATAGTTTTTCTGTTCATGATATCCATAGCAGCATGCTACACAGGCTTATTAATCAAAAGATGCATGGACAAAGATTCCACTATTGAATCTCTTCCAGATATTGGTCAAAGAGCATTTGGAGACAAAGGAAGGTTACTTGTAAACATTGCAATGAATTGTGAACTTTATTTGGTCATAACAGGGTACTTGATTCTTGAAGGAGATAACTTGAACAAATTAATATCTCATTTTCATGTGGATATTGGAGGATTGAGAATTACTGGAACACAATTCTTTGTTCTACTTTCAGCACTGATTATTCTCCCAACGGTATGGTTAGAAGATCTAGGTAAACTTCTATCATATGTGTCAGCAACTGGGGCCTTAGCATCAATTATATTTCTATGTTCGTTGTTGTGGAATGGTACAATTGATGGAACAAAACTTCATAGCAAAGGAGTACTCTTTAATTGGAAGGGAGTTCCTGCTGCAGTTAGCTTGTATGCATTTTGTTACAGTTCTCACCCTGTCTTTCCAAGTCTCTACACTTCCATGAAGAACAAGCATCAGTTCTCTAATGTAAGTCAACAATAAATGAATGTTAAATAAGGCAAGTTGCGGCTGTTTTTGACTAATTTTCTTTGATTACCAAACATTTCCATATTACTGTGGTTGAAAACAGTTAGATGTGTGGTATCAAAAGTGTTACTAGTACTGATAGATAATGATTTTATAGTTTAACATGAATATCTATATTTTTGGTATGAATTTACATCTTGACACTATAATTGACCTTCTGTTACAGGTTTTGCTGGTGTGCTTCACATTGTGCACTTTAGTATATGCAGCAACAGCAGTTTTGGGATACTTAATGTTTGGATCAGAGGTTGAATCAGAAATAACTCTGAACCTTCCAAAAGAAAAGCTCAGTTCAAAAGTGGCAATATACACAACTTTGGTTAACCCCATAACCAAATATGCTCTGATGCTAAGGCCAATTGTGGATGCCGTAAAAAGCGTGCTTCCAAATCACTACAACAAAAGGCACAAGCTCACACATGTTGTTGTTAGTAGCATCCTTCTCATTTCTACTGTGGTTGTTGCACTCACTGTTCCATTTTTTGGATACCTTATGTCTCTCGTGGGTGCATTACTAAGTGTCTCGGCTTCATTCCTAGTGCCAAGTGTTTGTTACTTGAAGATTTCTGGAACATACAAGAAGTTAGGGTGTGAAATGATCATCAACTACTCTATTTTCTTTGTAGGTACTGCAATTGCTGCCTTTGGAACTTACACTTCACTCCTACAAATAATTAAGCATTTAAAGTTGTAATTTATTATAATATTTAGTTTTTTTTTTTTTTTTTATTGTTACTATTTTATTTTCAATTTACAATATGTATTATTAAATTAATGTATTTGGATCCAACTAAAATTAAGATATGTAGTAATAAATGTTGTATATATTGTGAGTAATGTGGTTACATGTCCCAATCCGTATAAATTAAAGTAACATCAAAAGATGGATTACTCTCCATTTCAGTTTATTTCTTGTTGTATATACTCTTTTATCCTTAATTCCTCTTGAATGTATAGTGAAACATAAAGCTCTATGTTGGAGAGGACACACATTAATTCTGAGCCTTTGTATATGGAAGCAAGATATGAACAAACTTTGCTTAAGAATTTGATTATTTGGCATAGAAAGTCCAACTAGTTCACTTACACTGCGTTTGAAAGAGAGACTTTGAAATTGAGAAATATAAATTGGGAGATTAAGACTATGAGATGGAGAGTAAATTAAATCTCTTTAATATGTTTGGTATAAGGTGTATAACACTGAATTATATTTTAATATCTTGTTTAGTTCAAGATAAATATGAATATAAAATAAAAATATTTCAGTCTTTTGTATTTTTACTTTTTAGAGATATTGAAGGAATTAAAATTTTATATCCCACGATAGTCGGTCTTAATCCTCCCCTCCCACTAAACACTACCTTATTATCTTTTGAGTTTACTACTATTTTGGTTTTTATAGTTTTTATAAAAATTGAAATGGTTCTTAATTTTTTTTTTCTTTGTTCAAAATCATTCTTAACATTAATTTTAGTTTTAAAATCATATTTTTAGTCTCCAACATTTTCTTAAGGCAAAATTATTCTTTTATTTTTTATTTTCTCAATTTTGCAAAACATTTCATTCATCTTTCATGATTCATAACGTAACAAAAGAAATTACTCACAGTTAACACCAATGCAGGTCTAATAATAAAGAATCTATGTTAAAACTTCACATAAATAATGATTCATATAAATAATTAAATATATCCTTTTTAAAATAAGAAAATCTTTAAGTACACTGTTAAATAATCATTCTCCTCCTGTTCTGTCCTTTTCAAGTTTTCCTTTCTCAAGTACTTTCTTGTTGTAATAATCTATAAATATAAATTACGAGATTAGAGCTATAAATAGAAGTCACCATAAATAGAAATACGTGATCGTATTTCATGTAAAAGTACACTTTCAATTATAAATATTTCTTTTACAATTATATATATCGGAAAAGCTCTGCATACAAGCCCTAATGGCTTGTATGCTTTACAAGTTCATTAAACAATAAAATCAAAATATGCGCTGCTTCAGGTACGTTGATTACACGCGCTATATAACATCGCGTGTATATCTAACTACCAGATTTAAAATATTTCTTTCCCTTTTCGTTTTCGTTATTTTGAGATTTCGTTATTCTTCTTCTCCCGCGTCTTCCCTCCTTCTTCTCCATTGTTCTTTTCTTCTCCTTTTCTCACTAGCATCTTCTTCGTTTAGGTTACCTTTGTCTCTCTCTGCAACTCGAGCTTCGTTTTCTATTTTTGATTTGTTGTTTTCCGAAATCAAAGTTTGATCTCGTTTTGAAGATAATGGATCATTCAACCTCAGATTGTCAGTTGAATGCAGGCAAAGTGGATTATGAGTCAGAATCTAACGAAGTCCCTAAGATTTGATTTACATAGGATTAGTATGAATTTTCTTTCAGTAATTTGTATAGCATTGTGTAGTTGAAAAATTGCTGAACATTGACGTGAAAGTAACACGTTTACGTGAATCTGTCGATTCAATGTATTAGTTGTGATTAATTACCTGGAATTTGTAGCAGACGCTCGGGTGTAGATCCAACTGATTACATGTAACAGAGAGGGAAAATGGAAATCTAAAATATCTCCGACCGAGAAGACCAATCCAACAGCTGGTCTAAACTGTCCTGCAAGAATTTATATATACACATTGAAGGATGTCGGTGCTTGGATCATTTCAAAGGTTGTGCTGGATCATTCACACCCCTGCTGTCCAAGCAAAGCAGAGATGCTCAAACAGCACAAGGAACTAAGCATGTCCATTCGTCGTACGATAGAGAATAACGAGGAGGCCGGTATCAGACCAAGCAAAACCTACCAATCATT
>NC_029791.2:24305591-24337400 GCF_000816755.2 Arachis ipaensis | reverse complement strand
TGATACACCCAACTGAATGGACAATATACCCCCATCACAACTAACAAAATAGACCTATCTATTAAAGTAAAGAAGACAGAGGCAACTTACAGTGAATTTATTAATGGCCTTTCTCTCATCGGTGGGAGCTTTTTTGTGTAGCGGGTCAAGTATTTGACATTTCCGCTTTCTTGTATTTATCAGCCATAACCACCAATGCCCCGCGTAGCAGACATGGGCAAAAATCTGAAGGATTGCCACACATGAAAAGTGTGTTATTTTATTTTGCAAATAAGTAAATAAGCGTACTAACAAATTTAGCAAACGAATACTTACATATGGGTGCGAAGTCAATTTTTTTCTATCTATGAAGGGAATGAAACTTGGGTAGGCTTCCACCCTGAATTTCTTTTTCGTTTTCGGTGATACGAATTCCCCGTTTGGGTGATCCGAAAGTGCCATGCACTGCAAGAATGGGAAACAAGAAATGAAATACTAAACTTACACCCAATCGAACGTGAAAAATACACCCAAATCAATACAGAAAATACACCCGAAGTTCGTAGAAGTAACACTTACCACAATATAGGGGGGAGACAGTATATTTGTTCTTGAAATCTCTTTTCATTTTTGTTGTTGAGGATGAGGCAAATGGCAGATACAATCTAGAAATATATGCCGAAATCAATTTTACATTAATAAGCATTGTAATTGACTTTGGTGTAAAAACATTAATCTTATTATAATATTACCTGAGATTCTATATCACTTTTTGCCTGGAGGGAAGCAAGGTGCATTCTCAACAAAATGTATTTTCCTTGGCCAATCAGAGTGCACATTTCCTCATACTCGTTAGTATTGCCATCTGCATCTTCTTTCAGTCTTGTCCCCCAGATGTAGTACTTTTGTTTCATATCATCCGTAATCTGATATAATCCCCGAGGAGTTTCAAACTTTGCAGAACTTTCTCCCCCAGTCTCCCTCTGAATTTGTGGACTTGTGTTTTTTCCCTTCGCCGTGCTGCTTGCTATTCTTTGGACCAAACTGTCCAATTGTTCTATCAAATTCGCAGCTTCTGGAGATTTTTCCCTTTCTGTCTCCTGCGTTGACGCCCCCTCCTGGCTTGAATCAGTCAATCCAAGGCTGAATGATGGCACCCCTGGATATGTTTTAGGAACATAGGAAGCTGTCCGTGCCATCATCAACAGGGCAGCAGCGTCTTCTGCGTCTGGATGACTGCGTCATCATGTATAAGAATAAGAATAAGAATAAGAATATACGGATGATAAGCAAAGATTGATTTTAGTCTGATGAACTTACATTTTAGTTGGAGATGGGGGAACCGTGGGTGTGGTCTCTTGAAGTTGTTTGGGGGTTTCAGGAGTGCTGCACAGTTACAAAAAATTAATCACGGCGTAAAAGAAACTAATCAGGAACAATATACACCCAAACTGTTAGCTAATATACACCCAAACTCCAAACAAATATACACTCAATACTATTTCTTACCTTTCTGTAGTCCCTTCAATCTGTAGCATAGGGGTTGGTTCAAAATCTGTCTCAGTGGTTGTTTGGGATGCCGGCACAAAAACCTGAATCGGGACTCTAAACAAGAAGAAAAATGAAAGGTTAATAACGCCTTTGAAAATAATAAGGTTATAAGGTTGAAATATTATTGGAAAACTCACATTGCAAGCGCTTCGGACGGTGTCTGTTCCCTCACAACCATCATATTCGAATCAGATGGACTCAACCTAAAATACACCCAAAGAAATTCAAGAAATACACCCGAACAATTCAATTGGGTGGAAAAAAAAGAGTACCAATCAGAAATAAAAAATTAATTTTATCACAGAATATTATGCAAAGAAGTGCTTACTTTTTTTGTGTTGTTTTTGTTTTTTTCTTCTCCTTCTCCTTCTCTGCAGGTGATGATTCTTCGCTCCTATAAGTTAATAATAGACACTTCAGTTAATACACGAAATCTTTATAATGAAGCCAAAAGAAAGGAGTAATAATTTCACGACATTACTCATCACTTTGTTCAGATTCAGATTCTGAATCAGAATCTGGCTCCTCTTGCCTCTGCTTTCTTTTTCTGGAGTTAGAGGATGAATATCCTCTTGAACATCAGGCGTTCCTCTTCGCTGCCAACGCCTATTTCCATCATTTCATCGGTAAGACTTTTGAGGGTCTTACCCTGGAATCTTCTATAAATTATTTTGTCATCATCAGAAAGTTGCTTATACTCAACTTTCTCAGGAAACAGATTTCTTACAAAAAAGAAAACAACAAAGTATCAAAATCGGTTCAAAAATACCCAAGCATCAACCTTAAATACACCCAATCATGAACTTAATATACACCTATAGTTACCTGTTGCATTGATGCCAAGCGCATCACCTATTATCTTTGGTGTTATTTGGAAAGAACCATATCCTGTCTTCAGTCTGTTCTCCCCAAGTTTGAAGTTGTTTGCCAGTTCCCTTAAGAGTTGGTGATCCACCCTTAGAGGTGGGACGTGCATCAACCCACCAAATCCGAGATCCCTGACAATTGCCTTCTTCTCCTCAGTCATGTTTCTGAACTTATCACTCAGGAGATGTGTGGCACACTTCAGGTCTTTCGTTTGGTTTCTTGCTGCCATTTTATCTGAAACGAAAAATACACCCAAAGATATCAGTAAGATACACCCATATAAATTTATGCATAAGTCTTAAATGAAAATTAGTTATACGTCTATCCTAAACATATCTATATAAATTATAAATTGAATTACTGTAACTTGATTTAGTTATTTACATAAAAGTCAAATCATACCAATTTGATATGACCTAGTAAATCGAAATAGGTAATTCGATTTACTAAAAGAAAAGTGAGATAAAATTGGGTCTTTAATAAATCAAACAAGCCACTTTTGATATATAAGAGGATACAGTTCTAAGAATAAATCGAATCATCCTGGTTCGATTTACTTCAAATGTTTCTTTTTATGATTTACATTCACAATCTCTCTCCCCCCGAAAACCCATGTCAGAGATAATTTTGAGACATAAAGCAACAAAGTTCAAAATTGCGGTCATAGAGAATGACCCAAATCATATATACCGATTAGATAGAATTGTCTATATTGCTGATAACATTAATGAGAATGTGAGTAAATAATTTTTTTTCTTCGTGTTAAATTAAAAATATTAACAATCATTAGTAATTTAGAATTATTAGATTATAAATGTTAGTGTTTTGTCGATTTTTAGCAAATCGATGGTGGTTCGATTCTAATGGTCTGGGAGCGAAACCTACTCCTCTTTTGTAGGTACCGATTTTTCTATAAGTGAATCAAAGGTCCTTGAATTAGACGAGCATTTAGAAAAGTAAACGGTTCAAAAGGTGTAAAATAAGATTTTTGAAAGATAAACTGAATGAAATCGAAAAATAAAAAGGTTTGCAATGAATTTAAATAAAGCGATAAAAATTCCTTCGATTGAATCAAAGGACTTTTGACATAAAAATTAAAGATACTGGAATATAAATTGAGCAAAGAAATTAAACATTACTTGAAAGGTAAATTTGACAAGAAAGTAAACTTTGCTGAAATTGTAAATTGAAAACATAAAGACATGGAAGGAACCTTACAGAAATCGAACTCGAATGCAGACTCAGGAATTCGCTGGGATATGAGTGTGCTTGAGTGTATTTCTGAAGAAAAGTTTCAACCTTGATTTCCTAAAACTTTCTAATATTTATAACTCATTTTCATAAACTTTGGGTAACCGTTTTCGCTTTTTTGCCCAAAAGTGTTACTAACAAATTTTTAATTCAAAGAAGGTCTTCGATCTTCTTCATTCGAGTAACTGCTCGATTCTTCACTCGAGCAACTGCTCAATTTATCGTTTCCATTGAACCCGTGCTAAACAATTTTCACTTAATGCTTGCATGTGTATCTCTTTTGGTCTCTGCTTCCATTTCGAACTTTATCAACGTTTCGAATCGACTTAACTTTCGAAAGTAATTATTTTGACTAACAGTTAGTTAGAGTAGTGAGTTTAAAATTTTTTCTATTAAAATTTTTAAATTAGAAAGAATAGTGATTTAGAATTGTTGTAAATGTCAGTGAATGTAGATTTTGTGGAGATTTAATTTTTATAGATAAAGCTAGAGTAGTATATATGATGGAAATTCTAAGATTAGATTTTGGATATATGATATGATTGGACTTTAACTTTTTTGAAAAGGATTATCACCACTTTTGATAAGAGTACTTAATAAATTATAAGATTATGAATTTGACTATTATTTAATTTTTTTTTCAACGAGTCATGAATAAGATTAAATTTTTTTAATATAATTATTTGTTGATTATGTAAAGTTTGTTATGAATTCTTAATAAATGTTTTATACTATTATGCAGCGGACTTGATGTATTAGTAGTCTGAGGAGACAGTATGGTATGTCCTTGAACGACTGGGCTATACCATACTTACAGACTGCTAAATTATACCATCTTGTGAGGCTCAATGACACCTAATTTAAGCTAGATGAGCCATCAGTTAGAGCTTTTGTTGAGAGATCGTGCTCCGAGATGCATAAGTTTCATATGCCATTCCGAGAGTGTACCATTACATTACAAGATGTAGTGTACAAGCCAGGCCTTCCGATTAATGATGACTACATGAGTGGATGTCTGATAGACTTCGAGAAGTGTATTTTGGGCGGTTAACCTGCTTCAACTTGGTTCGAGGAATCTCTGGGTGTGTTGCCTCCTACAAACTATATTGACAAGTTCATTGTGAAGTGCACGTTGTTTCAGGAGACATTCAATGAGTTTCCTCCAAATGCAAACAAGGAGACTGTGAGGAGATATGCAAGAGCGTATATTATAATGTTGCTATTGACTCATTTGTTTGGTGACAAATTTGTGACACTTTCTCACATCTAGTAGTTGCCTTACGTAACTGGGCTAGACAACTTGGGCAAATACAGTTGGGTGTCCGCCGCTCGTGTACGGTTGTATTGATGCATGTTTTGTGTTACCAATAAGAACGTCGTTAAGTTGATTGGTCAATTACAGCTACTACAGTCATAGATCTTTTAGTATTTCCTTACTTTCAGGCTTGTTAGGTTTGACGCATTTCATTGGCTGCTGGCGTCAATGTATATATATTTTTTAAATATCTTATATCATTTACTAGTCATTCTATGCTTTGTCATTATTAACCTAATGTATCAGATCGTAGGTGATTGGGATATCAACCATCTTCGAGCGAAAAAGAGCCCAGAGTGATGCAATGACGGTTGATGCTAGACTTATTATAGCACAAAAATGTAAGTATTACTCTAGAGTCATTAAGTGCATGTTCTATTCATAGCGTGTATTCTTTTGATGCATTTATTGTTAACTAATGAACTTTAACATTATTTTTCTTTTATAGTTCACATGGATGCCTTATAGCACAACTGAGGCTGTGTAAAGATATCATCTTGATATACTAGATTCACAGCATACGATATTGTGGAGGGATGTCACGACATTAATATACTTTATTGTGGTAGAGTGGCATCAAGTGGATATGGTACAACCACAACTTGAGGTAGTAAAGCATCAACCTAGTCAAACACTAGACATAGATTTTTTGATGTTGAAAGTTGGTAGAAGTGGGGATCGTTGGTTTTCTAGTATGCATCAGTCTTGGCACCTCTATTGGGCTAACAGAGTTTAGCATGTACTCCAACTTGATATCTCTCCCAATCCAAGCCTATCAAAGTTATACTTGGAGTAGTGTTATGAGCATGGACAAAAATTCTTATCACCGGAGTTATTCTTCGGTGACTCAAGAACAAATAGAATTTTGACAGAAGCAGCCCCTAGAAGAAGAGGACAAGCACCTCCTGTGGTGCAGGTGCCTGATGTCCTAGATAGGCTTCGTATCGAACATAGGTAAATGATTATGAATGAAGGTGGGTCGAGGAGGAGATTGCTAGCTTGAAAGGACAGGCTCGCCCTGGTCGACGTATTAGACGAGTTAGGGGTAGAAGTGGAGGTGGTCGCGGAGAGGGTGGTGGTCCTAGTGATGGAAAACATGGTGGGGGTGGAGGAGATAGTGGAAGAGATAGAGGAAATGGTGGAGAAGGTGAGGGTGTAGATGGTGGTAGTGTTGGATATGGTGGAAGTGGGGACATGCACGTGTGTATTTTGTTGAATAAATTTTTAAATTTTTTGCTTACTAGATAAAACTTGACTTTATTTTATTTTTATACGTTAAATAAAAAATTTAATTTTTACATTTAAAAATTAAAAATGACAAATTTAGTTTTCTAAAATCCTAAAATTTTTTAAGGATACTGTTTTTATTTTTTTATTTATCGGATAACGTTATAAGCTTGAGATTTATATCCGCTTATAAATCGAACTCACCCAATTCGATTTACTAAGGACCAAGTATTTTTTCGTTTCTCTTCTAATAAATTGAATTATCCTATTTTGATTTATTAGGTCACTTACTAAATTGAATTGATGTATTTAATTTACATGTAAATGGTAAAATCGAGTTATACTGATTCCATTTATATAAATATGTTTAAGACAAATGTATAATCAATTTTTATTTAAAGTATTTGCGTAAATTTAATCTTCATTTATTTTATTAACATAAATTACTCAAATTTAGATTAGGGGTGCATAGACCCGACCCGGCCCGAAGGCCCGGCCCGGTCCCAAACATTTTAGAGACTAAATTGGTGTGATTTCATCGGGTTTAGGGTCGGGTACGGGTCTCAAAAATAGACCCGGTCATTATTTCGGGTCGGGTCCGGGCCATAACTCGGGTCACCCAAAGTCGGCCCGGTGGTCCGGTCATCATACATAATTAATATTTTGTGTTATTAGTGATGGATCATGACTATTCTTTTGTGGAATTTAAGTATTGTAAACCTTAATATTTTGTGTTATTAGTCATTATAAGACTATAAGTTAATGTTTTATGTTTAGAATGCATAAGACTTTAGACTAATACATAAGATTGTGTTATTTGTATTGATTTAAATATTTGGTATTATTAGACAATATTAGTATTGATTGTGGTTATGCTTTAATATTGATTGTGGTGATGCTTTAATTTTGAAGAAGGGTTGGTTCTTGTTATATTTTTTTAAGTGAATTTTACTATGTTAACTAATGGTTGGAGTCTTAAAAATTTGGATATTTTTACATGCTAGCTTACAAGAAGGTATCAACGTAATGTAATGTTAATGACCCGATTTTCGCTCGGTTTTTACCCGGTTTTCACCCAGTATAATTGTGATCCGAAAGTGTATTGGTTTCATCGGGTCTAGAGTCGGATTCGGGTCTAATAAATAGACCCGGTGTATATTTCGGGTCAGATCTGAGTCACATCAAACCCGGCTTCATCCGACCCATGTGCACCCCTAATTTAGATGTGTTAGCAGAAATTTTTTCCCTAAATTTACCTTTTTTAATGTATTTTGAGTCTTTTGTAAACTTAAAAATTAAAATCTTAAATCATAAATAATATAAAGTAGGAGAATTATTCACGAGAGGTGTGCACGCATGGAAGGTACGCCGAAACAAAGCCATGGGTATAATCATTTTGTTTCTCTTTTCTAATAAAAAGTTATTAGTACAAAAAAAAGGGTGGTCATTAGCCAAGTTGCAAGAATTGATAGTAAAATGAAAGTTCCTTTTTCTACAAATCATAGATAGATTTGTTTCAATAATAAAAGCTAAGTAAAGTGCCTAAAGTTTCGATATATTGACACACACAAACATCAAAATTATATAATATAATTGATTGTATCGTTTTCAATCATAAGTCTCTTTCATGTACATATCTAAATATACAATTAAATCCTCGTAGTAGATGATAGGTGCGTTAAATAATAAGTATAAGGATAAAATACTAAATTGATCATCTATGTTTGGAGTGAATTTTATTTTAGTCTCCAATATTTAAAGTATCTTATTTACGTCTAAAATAGTTTTGATTTGCATCAATCAAGTCCTACTGTTAAATAGGAATAAAATTTTTAATGTTGTGTCCAACGTGACAAACTGAAGAGGGCAAAGGTTAATAGACGTGTAATGGTTCCCGCGTTGGGACAGAACGCATACTTACTCTATCACTGACTCTTCTTTTTATTCTTGTGAAGCACGGAACGATTAAAAACACACGAACCCTACTGATCATCACTCAAGGGTTGCTAATCGCAGCTAGAGAGGCAACATTGTCCTTTAGCAACATTCAAGTTCGACAAAAGCAGTTAGTTTGAAACCCTTCTTTTCTGGAAGAAGATCGTGTCAGGTATTCCTTTATCAAATGTCCTCAGCCCATTTGGTTGTAATTTTAATGCATTTTGATATGTAATGATGCTGTGTGTGATTGTTTTGTATTATAGTTCTTTATTCGGTTATTGTTTTGTTTTAGAAGTTTTTATTTTGCCCTGGTGATTGCATTTATGCGTTTCTATTGTTGTTGATCAATGTGAGAATTTTATGAAGTCTGTTATGTTTGTCTGACATATTGTTTGGAGAATGAGTTATTTTAGTGTCAAGATACACCATGGGAGAAAGTTTGGGTTTGATGGTGAACCTTTACACTATATGGGGGGTGAGACTTCGATAATAGACTACTGTGATGAAGATACGTAGAGTAGGTTCGAGGCAATCGAGATAGTGGTCGAACAGGGATATGTGGTAGAGAACATCGCTGCAATGTGGTATAAGTCTCCAAAAGATGAAACAGAGGTAGGACTGAGGATGCTTCACACAGACAAGGATGCAATGGATATGACCAGAATTGGAATGAGGGACAACATGGTGGAGTTTTTTATTGTTCACAAAAAGAGTGCTACTGCTAGGAAAGGTTGTACAATTGAGAAAGTTCAAGAGATAGATGGTGATGAGCCTACTGCACCCACTGCAGGGACTGTTAGGCCTGGTCTAATTGTGCTGCATAAAGCCCAATCATCTGCTTAGGCAAAGGTGGGTAAGAAGCCCAAGGTGGTGACAGAAGCCCAATCTGATATGTCGGAGGATGATTTCATGTCTGCAGAGAGGTCAGACTTTTCAGGTGATGATGACTACCAGCCAGAGAATGATGATGCCACTGTTGACGGAGACAACGATGAACAGTGGAGTGAAAACAGTGCTAGAGATAGTGCAATAGAAGTAGCTTTTGATGACAGCGATGTTGATTAAAATGGTGATGGAGATTTGTATGATGTTGATATCACAACCTTGAAGGATTCCCAAAAGATTAAACAGAGTGTTCCAACTGAGAGAGTGCAAGAAGAATTTAGTGCCAATGTTAACAAGGGAAATGAGAAAGTGGTGGCTATTGGACTAAGAGATGAAGATGATGGGTATGAGAGTGAGGAGTTATGGGATGTCCCTGTAAGTGATGATGAAAGGGATTCCTCGTTGAGGAAGTACCCATTGCACAAGAGTTTGAAGAATATAAAGGAGTATAAATGGGAAGTTGGGACAATGTATGTAGATAGGAATGCTTTTAAGAAATGTGTAACTAGCTATGTTGTACATAATGACAGAGGAATATGGTTCACAACATGTGATAGCCATAGGTGTAAAGCTGTTTGCCAAGAAGGTTGCAACTGGTTTGCTTTCTGCCATAAGATGAAGAGAGAGGATACATGACAATTGACCAACTGTTATAAAAAGCACACATGCAGTAAGGCAACCAAGATTGGTATCATGAGTTCTCAGTGGCTGAATAAGGCTTTTATGAAGAAGATTTGTGAGAACCCAAAAATCAAGTTGAGAACCTTGATAAGGAAGGCTCATAGCAAGCGGAATGTTGACCTCACAAAGACCAAGGCTGCCAGAGTGAAGCAGCAAGCATTGAATGAGACTAATGGTACTTATGGAGAGCAATATAGGAGGATACATAACTATGCTGCTGAATTACTGAGGTCAAATCCGGATACCACGTTCGAATACAAGTGCAGAGACCTCCTAAGTTTCAACTAGAGACACCAATCCCTAGTAAGGACTTGAGACCACGATTTGAGAGGATCTATATCTGCTTGGATACTTGCAAAAGGAGCTTCATGGTGTGCAGACCAATGATCGGCCTTGAGGATGCTTCATCAAGACTCCATATGGGGGTCAACTTATAACAGCCATTGGATGGGACCCCAACGATCAGATTTTGACAATTGTCTATGCTATTGTTGAAGCAGAGACAAAAGACTCGTGGACCTAGTTTTTGTTAAATCTGTGTGACGATTTGGGTATTGACAAGATCAGAAGGTGTATATTCATGAGCGACTAACAAAAGGTAACCCTCAAATTAAGCTATTTAAATCATATAATTGTGTAATTGATTCTGTGTTTAAATCATGTTGTGCTATTATTGACTTATGTTGCTTTTAAATTCTGTTTCCAAGGGATTGATTCCTACCTTTGATGAGTTGCTACCTGGCATAGATCACAGGTTCTGTGTCAGGCACTTATATAGAAATTTCAGAAAAAAGGTTCTCAGGTGTTCAGCTGAAAATAATGATGTGGAAGGCTGCAAAGGCAATATATGTCTAGGAGTAGGAGAGAAGGATGAAGGAGATTCAGATAGTTGATCAAGGAGCTTATAATCATCTCATGGAGATCCCTGCTAAGTACTGGAGCAAGTCCAGATTTAATTATTTACCTAGATGTGATGCACTTGTAAACAACATGTGTGAGTGTTTTAACTCTCTTATCGTAGATGTTAGAGAGAAATCCATAGTGTCTATGTTAGAAGATATTAGGGTTTATCTAATGAATAGGTGGGCTGACAATAGACAAAGTAAAATTACATATGCTGGAGAAATTTTGCCAAAAATAAACAAGAAAATTGAAAGAGAGTTTGATAAGGATAGGGAGTGATTGGCCATATATGCAGGTAGGGACAAGTATGAAATATCCAGCAGCTAGGGTAATAGAGACAAATTTGTTGTGGACTTAAAGAACCATGAGTGCTCCTGTAAAAAGTTTCAACTAACAGGTTACCCTTGTGAGCATGCCATGAGTTGCATTAGAAAAATGTGTTTAAATATTAAGAACTATGTGAACAAGTACTAGAAAAAAAGAGACCTATGTGGACTGCTTTCAACATGTGATCTATCCTGTGAATGGACCAAATCTCTGGGACAAGACTCAGAATGATGATGTGCTGCCACCAGTGTTTAGAAAATCAATAGGACGCCCAAAATTAAGCAGGAACAAGACTGGTGATGAGTCATGCAAAAATGGACCACTGTCTAAATTATCCAGGACTGGACAACAACAAAAATGTTCCTATTATTATGCACTTGGTCACAACAAAAAACCTGCCCTAGAAAACGAAAGGTGGAGGCCTCGGCAAAAAAGGTAAATTTGTTGTTGTCAATTTAGACTACCCTTGTATGGATTGAATATAATTCCATATATGAGATTGTTTATTACCAATTTGTTGAATCCAATTTATTGATGTCATTGTTTGTTGTTACTGGTTGTAGCATAATGCAGCTCCACAGGCCAAGAAGAATGCTGGCACAACTAGGACTCCAAACCCCAGCAAGAATGCAGTAAAGACAACAACAAAAGCAGCAACAAAATTTCAACCAAAGAGAAAGAATACACAAGTTGGAGGGACTCAACAGTCACAATCCTCCTCCACGAGAGCTAAATGCAGCAGCAGTACCAGTCAACCCCAGCCATACACAGCAACAGTTACTAGCCCATCAAGAAAGACCCTGAAGTACATGGCAAAAACACTACCTAGGGCCTGAAAAGCATTGGGATGAATTTATAGTGGATTTTAGTGTTTACCTTCTATTTTGTAATGAAAGTGGCAATGACCAAAGGCTGATGTCCCTGTAATGCTTTAGACAACATACTTTAAGACTTCTAGTTTCATGTTGATATCTTTTGTGTTGTTATCTTTTGATGGTTATCTTTAAGACTTGTTTGGATATTGTAATAGTTAAGAGAAGCTACTTTAAGACTTCTCCATTATCAATGGTTAAAATAAATTTTCAAGAGTATAATTATGTGAATTGGCAACTTAAGCCTTCTATTTATTGGTTGATCAAACTGAATTAAACTGTTACAATGCCAAATAATGTATATGAAAATACAGAAACTCATAGTTTTTCATTTCACTCAAAACTTGATAATATTTATAGCACATACCTTGACACATACAACTTCCAATTTGTTATCCCCTAACACATCACTGTTATCACCCTAATTGTATGTCAATTTTTTCATTCCACTAAACATTTGACATTCACTCCAAATTAGGGACAAGAGCAAAATAAATAAAAATAATTGTTAACCCCCTAAACCTCAATTAAATCGATCATATAACAGCAGCCCAGCCGTTATCCATCCAAGAATTCTAACAGCAAGTGCCAATGCAAATTTTCTTTCGGCTTTCTGCAGGTTTTCCTTTAATACACTTGCTTTATTCTTCAGTCTTTGAATTTGAGGGTCTTTTCCTTTAAGCTCTGCCGAAGCAAAATAATGACATTCTTCTCCGATCTGTTCTCAAACAAACCAAAAGGAAGACACCAAACAGTTCAAATCCTCCAAATACTAATACCCAATGCTATTTGGAAATAAGAGACAGCAAAGAGGAGACTCACCTGATAGTTGACGCATCCCCATAATCTTCTTCCTGGGTTCTCCTCTAAACATGATGTCCGCAACACTGGTCCTTCCCCACAAAAGCATGTCCTCCTTCTCCCACGACTCATGCTGCTGCTACGCGAACCTTGAGAGAATGCCTGAGGAGGCATTCTCAAAATACAAAGAATATCAATTTTTGGGGATTAGGGTTTACTTATTGGACCATATTTTCTTTTTCTTTTTTTTTATTGTGCTTCCAACGGTTAACTCCAGCCACTGTACCCAGTTTGCCACATCGGACACGACGTTAAATATTTCATTCCCACTTAACGGCAGGACTTGATTGATGCAAATTAAAACTATTTTGGACATAAATAGAACACTTTAAACGTTGGGGACCAAAATAGAATTCACCCCAAACGTAGGGGACCAATTTAGTACTTTACCCTAACAAAAATTCTTCATATATCTATGATTACATAGAATGACTAATTCTTTTGTATATTAAATAAGAAGATTAGTAAAATGATAAAATAGTGAGAAATATATCACTATTAAATTTATATATCAAGATTTTTTAAATTTATAATTTTTAGAGATAAATATTATTTTGGTACTTAAAATTTAGAGTCGGAATTAAAATTATTCATAATCTTTTTTTTTAAATTGTTCTCAGTATTAAAATTATTTTTTAAATGATTCTTTTGTGTTCAAATTAGTTTTTCAGACGGGATTGCCTCTGTGATTATCTTTTTTCTAACTTTAACTACGATCCCACTTATACTGCATGTCTGCATCCACCACCTCTATTCTTACTATTGCACCCGCCATTTCGCACCATTTTAATTACATAGCATCTACCACCACTGCCTTTTTTATGATTACCACTATTAACACCACCACAGATTTTTTTTAAATTTAACAACATTAAATTCTTTAAATCTTGAATCATTCAGTTTTTTTAAAAATTATAATAGCTACAAATCCAACAACATCAAATTTTTTAAATCCAAAATCCATCAGAACAACAACAAAGCATTTAGATTTAAAAAAAGAAAAAGGGAATAATTTCATCAAAAAGAAGGAAATAATTTAACACTCGACCAACAAAATATATCTAACATAAAAATTTTGGTACGCAATACATAAATTCTTGAGGAACTACAATTAACTCACTTAACTAACAAAATATTTTTGCAACAAAATTTTATGTGCTATGTGCAAAAATTTTTGGGTTGATTTGTTTTTATATGGAAAGAAATGTGGAATTTGATGTTATAATGGATAAGTATAAAGTAAGTACATTAATATGATGTCAGTGCAAAACTCAGGTAGCGATTTGCTTTCTTTAATTTTTTTAATTTAAAATTTAAATCCTGCAAAACGCAGAATACGTTTAGTGTTTCAATAGTTTTATAAACATGCAACTTGCAAAACGCAAGTTGCGTTTTACCCATGTATGTTTTTTTTGAAACTACAAAATGCAGGTTGCATTTTATATTTTTTTTAGGTTTAATTACTCTATTGGTCCTTATAATTTCGCGAAATTTTCAATTAGGTTCCTATACTTTTTTTCCTTTTAATTGAGTCCTTGCACCAATTTTTTTTAAATTGGGTCCCTACACTTTTTTTTCCTTTTATTTAGGTCCCTATACCAATTCTTTTTTTTTTAGTTAGGTCCCTATAAAATTAAGCCAATTACTACTAAGAGGGACTTAATTGAAAAAAAAATTAGTGCAAGGACCCAATTAAAAGGAAAAAAAGTATAGGGACTTAATTGAAAATTTCACGAAACTATAGGGACTACCAGAGTAATTAAACCTTTTCTTTAAATTTTTTTTGAAAGATGCAAAACACAGCTTGCTTTTGATTTTAAAAATATTTTAATCGAGAATCTTGCCTATTAATACTATTGTCAATTCTTCTGTCTTTCATACCTCAACCGCATTCCTCTGTCTTTTATACTTGTGAGTTTTTTTGACAATTAGTAGTTTCAAAAAAGGTGGGTAAGGTAAAATTGAGGTTATGGAAGATATTGTAAATTTGTGGGTATATTTTAAAGGTGAAATTATACCAAACACACACGAAAGAGTAACTTTTGTTTGTGAATTTCTGTTTTTCTTTGTTATTCCATGCACCATGAGTTTTGTAGAGTTGCAAAATGGTCTTTGTAAGAACATATAAAACCATATTTTAAAGAGAGTGAGCAACATTTTATACAAGAATTCTGTACACGTATATGGTGGGTTGATACAATTTCAAATAATGTCCATTACTGACGACGCATGTATATAATAGATGTTCTATATTTATCAACAAATTAGATTTCATGTGCTGATGATAGAGTTGTACGTTGAGTTTGAACAGCATATGGGGCTGAACATTGTAGGCGAGGAGGTGAATTTGGATGAGCTCAAGGATATATATTGGAAAGAAGATAACAACGACAGTGAAGAGGAGTTCGAAGCAAACTACAAAGTTGATGATGAAAACGACGATGGAGACGAGGCAGGCAATCCGGCGGCGCAAAATGAAGCAGATGCACTTGTCAACCAGCACCCTTTGGTGTTCCGTCTTTTATGCGAACTCTGGATCTCATAGTGTTGGGCCACCGTGGGGAGCTCTGACACACCACTATTTTATGATATATTTTGGACTGAATTGAGTGGGTTTTGTTAACTACTCTCACACTTATTCATGTAAATGGCATATTTTTAAGCTTCCTTCTCAATTTTGTGCTATGATTGAAAACATGCTTCCCAAGCCTTTAAATCG
Organism: Arachis ipaensis; assembly: GCF_000816755.2. Classification (NCBI taxonomy): domain Eukaryota; kingdom Viridiplantae; phylum Streptophyta; class Magnoliopsida; order Fabales; family Fabaceae; genus Arachis; species Arachis ipaensis. The sequence continues at coordinate 24,322,024 of NC_029791.2, read as the reverse complement.
GTAATTTTAATCCTCTGTTATTATCATACGATTCTGTGATATGTGCGTTAAGTGATTACATGAATTATAGAGCAGAAATGGCATAGAGGATGAAGAGGAAGCATGCTAAAGTGGAAGGAACACAAGAATTTGAAGTTTTGAGAAGCTGGAGGCGACGCGCGCACATGGCTGACGCGTACGCATCACCAGGAACGTCAACCACTGCCGCGTACGCGTGACAGATGTGTACGCGTGACCTTGTGCAGAGCCCACCGACGCGTACGCGTGGCTGACGCATACGCGTGACGAGTGTCACGTGCTACAATTAACAAAACTCGCTGAGGGCGATTTCTGGGCTGATTTGGACCCAGTTTTAAGCCCAAAAATGTAGAGTAGAGGCTAGGATGAAGCTGAGACTAAACAAACTATTCACTTTAGCTTAGTTTTTTATTTTTAAATTCTAGTGAGAGAAACTCCCACTTCTCTCTAGAGTTTTTGGTTTTTCTTAGTTTACTTGCAATTGGATTCGGAGAGAAGCTGTGTTCACCTTCAATTGGAGTTATTTTCCTTAGAGTTTTCTTCTCTAATCCCTTTATTACTCTTTTCCATTTGATTATTTTAAATTCATGTTTGGATCTTGTTACCTTTGGATTTTAGTAATGCATTGAGTTATTTCCATATCTATTATTATTGCTTGTTTTGTTATGATTGATTATTGTTAGTGGTAATTTGCATCGAATTATTTTGTCATATTTATCATGTCTTTTAATTTCGCCCACCAAGTGTTTGAGGAAATTTCACCCAATATAATGGAGTAGATTTCCTTACTTGGTTGGGGTTGATAATTGGAGCCACTTGAATTATTATACCTGAGTATTAATCTGTAATTGGAAATTGCTAATCAGCCTCAAACTCACCAACTCTAGTTCTTCTCTACGAAGTAACTAGGACTTGTGAGCTAAGGTTAACTGTTTCACTTGACTTTCCTTCACTTGTTAGAGGATAACTAAGTGAGAGCACTCTTGAGAAAGACAATAAGGATAGAATTTCCAATTTTCACCCATAACCAAGACTTTTCATATTGATTATTTTACAACTCTTGCTAATTATTCACTGCTTTAATTTCTAGTTATTTATTTTCCTTGTTCTCAAACTTTGAAAATCTCCAGGAAAATCACAACCAATAATTTGCATTTTGTGTCAACTCCTAGGAAAATGACCCGGAATTTTACTCCCGGTTATTTAATTCACTTGTGACACATTTTAAATTCGATAAGCAGAAATCTCGTCGGTCAAGACTGTACTTGCAACGTTGATTTGGAAAAATACTTTTGGTAATTCTTGACTGACATTTATCCGCTTGTCAATTTTTGGCGTCGTTGCCGGAGAGTTGCGTGTGTGTGCTAAGTTATTGGTTGGTGTAAATATTTTCATATTTGCATAATTGCATCTTTTATTGGTGTGTTTTTTTATTATTATTAGTAGTATTTATTAGTATTTTACTTAATATATTTTGTTGCCATGAGCTCTATGTTTCTTTTATTGAATGACGCGTTCATTACCGGATCCGAGCTTAGCCCCATTTGATCCTGAAATTGAAAGAACCGTTTCACTTGTTAGGCGAGCTCGGCATCGGTTAGCCTCTGAGGGTGGTGAAGGGGTTTCACCCAATTTACTAATCTTACCCGAGGTTGAATCTGAAGCGTCATTTAAGGAGGAAACTAGTTCCTTTCCTACTAAATCTATTGACACCTCTTCCATTGATTTAGGTACCAATACTATGGCATCTCCTAGAAGAATTACTCTCAAGGAGGCGGGAGCTCCGGACTTTACTCTTTAACCATTTCAAGCGCGTCATCCGAACTTGAATGCAGATTTTGAGTTCAAGACCTCATTGATTAATCTATTGCCTAAGTTCCACGGTCAACCCGCTCAAGATCCCATCAAGCACCTTAGAGACTTTTAAACTGCTTGTTCAACTGCTAGGCGGTATGGTGCAGATGAAGTTGCTATTTGGTTGTATGCCTTTTGGTACACGAAATCACAATCACACTTTTGCAATTTCGCACAACTAACCAGCAAGTGCACTAGGTCGTCCAAGTAATACCTTACGTGAGTAAGGGTAGATCCCACGGAGATTGTCGACTTGAAGCAAGCTATGGTCATCCTTGTAAATCTCAGTCAGGCAAATTTAAATGGTTTTGAGGTTTTGAGAATTAAACTATAATTAAAACAGAAAATAAGATAGAGATACTTATGTAATTCATTAGTGGGATTTCAGATAAGCATATGGAGATGCTTTGTTGCTTCTGAACCTCTGCTTTCCTACTGCCTTCTTCCAACCATGCGTTACCTCCTTCCATGGCAAGCTGTATGATCCTCTCGGATGAAAACAATTCCATCTGCGCTGTCACTGCAGGGCTAATCATCTGTCGGTTCCCGCTATCGTCGGAATAAGACTATTGTCTTTTTGCACACTGTCACTTGTGCCCTACATTCGCAGGTTTGAAGCTCGTCACAGTCATCCCTTCTCAGATCCTACTCGGAATACCACAGACAAGGTTTAGACTTTCCGGATCTCAAGAATGGCTGCCAATAATTCTAGCCTTTACCACGAAGGTTCTGATCTTAGATTAGAAACCCAAGAGATACGCACTCAAGCTATTGCAGATAGAACGGAAGTGTTTGTCAGGCACGCGTTCATAAGTGAGAATGATGATGAGTGTCACAGATCATCACATTCATAAGGTTGAAGTGTGAGTGAATATCTTAGAGAAGAAGTAGGCATGAATTGAATAGAAAAACAGTAATAATTGCATTAATTCATGAAGAACAGCAGAGCTCCACACCTTAATCTATGGGGTGTAGAAACTCCACCGTTGAAAATACATAAGTAAAAGAGGCTTAGGCATGGCCGAATGGCCAGCCTCCATACCAAAGGTTTAAGGACTAAACGTCCAGAGATGATAAAAAGTGTGTTTTCAAGATGAAAATACAATAGCAAAAGGTCCTATTTATAATGAACTAATGGCCTAGGGTTTACAGAAATAAGTAAATGATGCAGAAATCCACTTCCGGGACCCACTTGGTGTGTGCTTGGGCTGAGCATTGAAGCTTTCATGTGCTTAGGCTGTTCCTGGAGTTAAACGCCAGCTTTGGTGCCAGTTTGGGCGTTTAACTCCAATTTTAGTGCCAGTTTGGGCGTTTTACGCCAGAAATTATAGGCTGACTTTGAACGCCAGTTTGGGCCATCAAATCTTGGGCAAAGTATGGACTATTATATATTTCTAGAAAGCCCAGGATGTCTACTTTCTAACGCAATTAAGAGCGCACCGATTGGGCTTCTGTAACTCCAGAAAATCTACTTCGAGTTCAGAGAGGTCAGAATCCAACAGCATCTGTAGTCCTTTTTCAGCCTCTGAATAAGATTTTTGCTCAGGTCCCTCAATTTCAGCCAGAAAATACTTAAAATCACAGAAAAATACACAAATTCATAGTAAAGTCCAGAAATATAATTTTTATTCAAAAACTAATAATTATATACTAAAAACTAACTAAATCATACTAAAAATTACCTAAAAACAATGCTAAAAAGTGTATAAATTATCCGCTCATCACCTTTCCGTTTTCTCTTGAGGAAAGGGCAAATGAGTGGTTCTATACTCAACCCGAAGCTGTTGTCACTAACTGGGATTTGCTTAGAAGGGAATTTTTGGACAAGTTCTTCCCCCCGGAGGTCACGGATAGATTGAGGAAGGAAATCTCTTGTGTTATTCAAGGTGAATCAGAGACTCTTTATGAGTATTGGGAACGGTTTAGGAAGCTCCTGGATTCGTGCCCCCATCACAGGATTGACGAGTCGGTGCTTATTAGTTACTTTTGCCAAGGCATGAAGTCTCAAGATAAGGTCCTTTTGGATGATTCGAGTAATGGTTCTATGACAAAGTACAAGACGGCGGCAGAAGCATGGCAACTTATCACTGATTTAGCTGAGTCTACCCAACATGCGAGGCACAAGAATAATCATCCCAAGGCTATTGTGGAAGTCTCCTTTAGTACTGAGTTTGCTCTCATCAAGACTTTGGGAGAGATGACCAATATCCTCAAGCAAATCCAACTCAATCAACAACAACCTCCACCTCCTCCACAACAACAATGTCAACAGTTAGTCCCTCAAAGAGTATGTGGGATTTGCGCTTGCTATTCTCACTATACTGATGAATGTCCACAACTCCAAGAGGACAACACCTTGGCTGCTACCAATGCTTATTACAACCGTCCGAATCAAGGGTTCTATCAAACAAGGCAGTAACTATAATCAAGGTGGTAACTACAATCAAGGTTGGCAAGACAATTCCAACCAAGGATGGAGAGACAATCCCAACCAAGGATAGAGAGACAACTACAACCAAGGAGGAAGAGACAATGGTGAAAACCAAAGGTGGAATAATAACTACCAACAAAACCAATATCAACAAAACCCTCCCTACCAACAACAAAACCAAGGACAAAGTTACCGACCACCTCACCAAAGGCAAGCTCAATCACCTCAACTCACCCAACCACAAGCCCCCAAAATTACCTACCCTCCTTCTTCCTCCAACCAGGATGAGACGGTTCGCTCTCTGATTTAAGGACAGAAAGAACTTGAAGACACAGTTGCCTCTAGCATCACCGGTCTCACCTCTACCATCCAAACTCTTCTATCCCATATGGACCCACCCCTACCTCCAATACTCAACCTCCAAGCTCTAGTGCACTTTCCTCTCAACCTTTATCCAATCTCAAGGGTGGAATCAATGCCATCACATTGAGGTCCGGCACTACATTTCAAGAGAGGAGTCCCGAGGAGCCAAGCTCAAAAGAAGCCATTCATGATGAAGATGCTGTGAAGGTAGAAGATGTTGAAGAAGAGGATGAGGTACAAGAGCCGGTTGCAGAAGAAGTTGCTCGACCAAGGGATGGAGTTTCTAAGGAAGACAATGTTTTGAAAGAGGCCATTCCCATTCCTTTTTCACACCTAGCTAGAAGGACTAAAAAGCAAGTGGGGCTAGATTCCAAGATGGTAGATATATTCAAAAAGGTTGAGGTAACTATTCCCCTTTTGATGCTATTCGCCAAGTACCTAAGTATACTAAGTTTCTAAAAGATTTATGCATGAATAAGGAAAAGATTCATGATTTAGAAACTATTCCTTTGGGTAGCTCGATTTCTACTCTGATGGGTGCTATACCGGAAAAATGTGGTGATCCCAGTCCTTGTATGGTTACTTGCACTATAGGTGGTGTACAGTTTGTTGATTGCATGTGTAACTTAGGTTCCTGTGTAAGCATTATGCCATTATCTGCTTATGATGCTTTGAAGCTTCCACTGTTAAAAAGGTTGGTAGCCCGTTTTGTGTTGGCAGATAAAAGCATAATCTGAGTGGTTGGCATAGCGGAGGACGTCTTAGTGAGCATTACGGGGTTGACTTTTTTCATTGACTTCTACATTCTGGAGATGCCCCCTAATGACTCCGGAAGACCATCATCTATCTTGCTTGGGAGGCCGTTCTTGAAGACCTCTCGGTTTAAATTGGATGCCTTCTTGGGTATCTACTCCTTTGAGATTGATGGAAGAGCAGTGAGCTTCAACCTTGATGAAGCTATGAAGCATCCACCGGAGGACCACTCTATTTTCCAGTGTGATATGATTGATGAAATTGTGGCCAAAGTCCACCGGGAGACAGTTGATGAGAAGAACATGGTTCAAGGTGCAAGTGTGGGGAAACCCCCTGAATGTGATGAAGACATCTTACCACCTTCGGTGCTACCGGATAATCAAGTGCCAAGCCATGAGCTAAATATGGAGTTGAAGCCCCTCCCACCTCACCTCAAGTATGCTTATCTTGAAGACATTTAAAAGCTCTCAGTCATCATTACAAAGGGGCTTACTTCCCAACAATAGGAGTGACCACTTAATGTACTGAGAAGAAACAAGAAAACTATTGGGTGGAGTTTGGCGGACATAGTAGGTATAAGCCCTTAAGTTTGTGAGCACCGCATTTTCCTAGAGGAGGGATCCAAGCCTATCCGCCAACCTCAAAGGCGGTTGAACCCCACAATTCTAGAAGTTGTGAAGAAAGAAGTGACCCGACTACTTGAAACTGATATTATCTATCCGATCTCGGATAGTGAATGGGTTAGCCCAGTACAAGTGGTTCGAAAGAAGTCCGGCATCACAATAGTGAAGAATGAGAATAGGGAACTCATGGCTACAAGGGTGCAGAATTCCTAGAGAGTGTGCATCAACTACAAGCGCTTGAACTTGGCCACTCGCAAGGATCACTATTCACTACCTTTCATCGATCAAATGCTTGATCGCCTGTCAGGTAAATCACACTATTGCTTTTTAGATAGTTATACTAGTTATTTTCAGATCCATATTGCTCAAGAAGATCAGGAGAAAACAACTTTCACATGCCCCTTTGGAACGTATGCGTATAAAAGAATGCCTTTTGGTTTATGTAATGCACCAGCTACGTTTCAAAGGTTCATGATGAGTATCTTCTCGGATCTTCTTGAGCATTGCATGGAAGTCTTTATGGATGATTTTAGTGTTTATGGTTATTCTTTTGACCTTTGCTTGGATACTCTTGCTAGAGTATTAGAAAGATGTGCTAGTTCAAACCTTGTACTTAATTTTAAAAAATGTCATTTTATGGTAAAGCAATGTATTATTCTAGGTCATGTTATTTCTAATACTGGAATATCTGTTGATCCTACAAAGGTTGATGTTATTTCTGGTTTACCTTACCCCTCTTCTGTGAGGGAAGTTCGTTCTTTTCTTGGTCATGCAGGTTTCTACCGGTGTTTTATCAAGGACTTCAGTAAGGTAGCACTACCCCTTTCCCGTCTGTTGCAAAAAGACGTAGAGTTTGACTTGAGTGAAGACTGCATGGAAGCATTTGACAAGCTGAAGATTGCCTTAACCCAAGCTCCGATTATGAGAGGGCCTGACTAGAGTAGGCCATTTGAGATTATGTGCGACACATCTAGCTATGCGGTAGGAGCAGTGCTAGCTCAGCGCGAAGGTAAGGATCCCTATATTATAGCTTATGCTTCTAAAACTTTAGATGATGCCCTGTCTAACTATACTGCCACTGAAAAAGAACTTTTAGCAATTGTTTTTGCCTTGGATAAATTACGGGCTTATTTACTTGGAACAAAAGTGGTAGTATATTCAGACCATGCGGCTTTGAAATACTTGCTAGCTAAGAAACCGAGGTTAATCCATTAGATATTGCTGTTGTAAGAGTTTGATTTAGAAATCAAAGATAAGAGTGGTTCCCAAAATTTAATGACGGACCACTTGAGTCGCCTAGAACATATTAAAAGTGACTCCACTCCTATCAATGATGCATTTCCACTTGATAGCTTGCAATCAATATCTGAGGTGGTTCCTTGGTATGCACCCATAGCTAATTATTTGGTTAGTCGCACATTTTCTCCAAATTTTTCTAAACATCAAAAGGACAAGCTCAAGAGCGAGTCCAAGGACTACATATGGGATGACCCATATTTGTTGAGATGTGGTGCTGACCAAATAATTAGACGGTGTGTTTCACAATCCGAAGTTCAGTCTATTTTAGAGGCATGCCACTCTTCTGAGAGTGGTGGACACTTTGGTCCTCAAAGAACTGCAAGAAAAATTTTAGACTACGGATTTTGGTGGCCCACACTTTTTAAGGATGCTAATATTTTCTGTGACTCTTGCCACCAATGCCAAAGGTTTGAAAATATATCTAAGAGGGATGAGATGCCCCAACAACTCATGTTTTTTTGTGAAATTTTTTATGTTTGGGGTATTGACTTCATAGGTCCATTTTCAAACCCGAATGGTTTTTTATATATTCTATTAGCTGTTGATTATATTTATAAGTGGGTGGAAGTAATTCCTACCCATACTGATGATGCTAATGTGGTTGTTTCTTTTGTTAGGAATAATATTATTTGCCGCTTTGGATCACTACGAGCAATCGTGAGTGATCAAGGCTCTCACTTTTGTAACAAAAGAATAACAGGTTTGATGAAGAAACATGGCATCATTCACAAGGTGGCGATGGCATACCATCCCCAAACAAATGGATAGGCCGAGGTGTCTAATAGAGAGATCAAGCGCATACTAGAGAAGATTGTGAAACCTCATCGGAGGGATTGGAGTACTAGACTTGGAGATGCGCTATGGGCTTACCGGACAGCTTACAAGACACCAATCGGAATGAGTCCGTTCCGTCTAGTCTACGGAAAGGCTTGTCACCTTCCGATAGAGGTGGAACACAATGCTTACTGGAATGTGAAGTAATGCAACTCAGGATTGGGAGGAGCCGGAATTGAAAGAAAATTACAGCTGGAAGAATTGGAGTGCATTCGGCTAGAGGCTTATGAGAACTCAAGGCTCTACAAAGAAAAGGTGAAGGCGGTACATGATCAGAACATCAAGAGAAGGGAGTTTAGAGCTGGGGATCAAGTCCTTCTCTATAACTCAAGGTTGAGACTAATGCCGGACAAACTGAGGTCAAGGTGGGATGGACCCTACGTGGTGGAGAAGGTTGAACCGTATGGAGTTGTCCACCTAAGTCACCCTTCAAGCCCTACCTTCTTCAAAGTCAATGGCCACCGTTTAAAGCTTTATCATGGTGAAAAAGTGAAGAACAACAAGGAGCTGGAGATCTTCCTCTTGAAGGACCCAGCCAAGAAAGAGGACTAGGTTTATAGACCGTCCAAATTAAGGACGTTAAAGAAAAGTGCTAGGTGGGAGGCAACCCACCATGGTATGATATTCCTTTTTATTAGTTCTATTTTATTTATTTTCTTATCTTTGTTTCGTTGGGTGTCTGTATTAATTTTCAAATCTGCATGTTTACCTTTATTTTGAATTATTTTTATAATTTCATAAAAAAGTGCCCTGTCACGCGTGCGCATGGCTGAAGCGCACGCGTGAGACCCCGAATATGCACCATGCAAAAACGGTGCTAGAACGACGCGCCCGCACGGCCAAACAGAATATTGTGCTGGGGCCGTGCAGGAAAGGGGCAAAGGGCACGGGGACTAGTCACGCGTACGCGTGGCCCACGCGTACGCGTCGACGCCCATTTTTCCTTTTGTGCTGAATTCGTGCTGGGACCATGCCACAGCACGGCCTAGACAGAATGTTGTACCAGGCTCATATTGGAAGGGTGCTAGGCGCACGGCGCTGCCCACGCGTACGCGTGGCCGACGCGTACGCATCATCCCGTTCCCAAAATTTGTGCTTTCGCGATGCTAACACTGTGCGCCTGCATGGCTCGAACAGAATGTTGTGCCGAGACCATGCGGGTACCGCGCAACTCACCCTCACGCGTACGTGTGAATGACACATGTGCATCACCTTCATTTTTCACAATCCACGCGTACGCATGGCCCACGCTTACGCGTCACTATTCGTTTTTAAACTCCAAACACGCAGACCTAGTTCTGCACCGTTCCCCCTTCCATTCTTTTGTTTCCTTCCTTTTCTCCCCCCTTCCTTCTTTGTTCTTTCTTCTTCCCTTGTCACTATTCTTCCCCCCTTTTCCAGCGAACCTCCACCGGCGACCACCGTTCTCCGGCGCCCTCTTTCTCTTCTCTCTATTATCCCTCCTCTTCTCTCTATTACCCTTCTTCTTTCTTCCCCCTTATTCTTTCTCTCTTACTTCCACTTACCACTAATTCTTCTTGCATTCAAGGTTTCACTCCTCCCTCATTATCTTCTCTATTTTCCTTTAATTTAGTTACATCTCATCACTTTGTTTTCTTTTTGTTTTACTTTATGTTCTTATTTCTTGCTTAGTCTTAGTTCTTTTCTTTTCAATTTATTGTATGTTTGCAACTGGTGTTGGATCACTATTTTCCATTACTTTTATAAATTCATTGGATTGATTGGTCCTACTTGCTCTATTGGATATTTTTTCTTTTCATAGTGTTATATGTTTGTTTTGTCAATTTGCTTGTTGAATAATACAATGGACACCACGTGTTTGTGAAAAAGTTTCAATGAACCCTTACTTTAATTTTGCTTTTATTCTTGCATTCTTTACTACTTTTTCACTACACTTATCTTATTAATGCATTCTTCACTATCCTTACTTGTTTCTTTACAATTCTCCTCTTCCCTCATTTTCAGTATGACAACCGCGAAAGGTAACAAAAAATCTTCTAAGAAAATAGTTTCTAAAAGGCAAGCACCAAAGTCACCCACCAATCGGCAGCCTTCTAAGAAATCAAAAGTGGATATCCGCATTGATGAGTCAGACAAGAAAATTTCCGCTAAGGATACAGCGCGATTCGCCAACTGTTATTGTGAAAGGATGCATTCCAATATTATAGAGCGGAATCTCCACCGTGAACGCCTCCTCTTTGTACCAGACCATTTAAGACAATATGTGGAGGATCGAATGAAGAGGAGACGTTGGGGTTTCTTGAACCGAGATTCAATTGAAATTAACTTGTCTTAGGTCGATGAATTTTATGCTAATTACCACTCTCTGAGCCTTGACTCAATCTATATGCGTCGGAAGCAAGTCCCAATTTCAGAAGCTGCCCTTCACCAACTGCTTGGCATCCCACCAAATCTGGAAGGGTTGGATGCCTTCCACGAAGCAGAAATTACCCGCAAAGGTTATACTTTTGATTAGGACCCCGTCCTTAAGGCAATTGCTAAGCCCGGAAGCACTTGGGTTTATGGGCAAAGCAAGGTTAACCCAAAGGGGCTTTCAGCTAATAATTTGACAGATGAGGCTCGTGTATGGCAACAGATTATGTCCCACTATGTTTGGCCGAGCACTCATGAGTCCTCTATCATCGGGGACATGGCCATGCTTGTATGGTGCATTTTGACTGAGAGGCCGCTTAACATCACTAGACTCCTCCGCCGGGCCATGGGCCGCGTTCACACGGTTTGTAACATTTCCTTCCCAGCCTTGGTCACGGAACTAGCATCTACAGCTGGCATTTCGCACGAAGCAGATGATGTAAAGAGTAAAATCCTCTTAGCAGATGAACTGGTTCCCCATGGAAAGTGGATCATGCCACAAGTGCCACCCAAGAGCCTGAATGACGACCCATCTTTGGAGGCTCCATCATCTTCCGCCCCACCATCATCAACACCCCATGCACCACCACCATCCAACCACGAGTTGCTACTTGAGATCCTTGAGAAGGTAGACCGGCAAGGCCGGTAGATTGAGCAGATTGAGCGTCACAAAAAGCATCACTATAACTACTTGAAGGAGTTCATTGGTTGTACTCACCCACCATCGGAGGAACCCAACACTTCGGACTCTACTTCCATTGATGGCGATGCAAGCGATCAAGCTATGGACACGGAGGCGCCCTTGTCCCCCCTCCCTCCCCCCCCCCATCATTTGGCCATTGGAAGTGGCGATCCCAGACACACCCTGCGGATCACTGACGGCATGGAGGACCGTGCCAAGCTTTAAGTGTGGGGAGGTCGGTAACTGACTCCCGAAGGTAACAACTCTCTCTCAATACTAATATTTTAATTTTCTTTTGTTAGTTAGGATAACTTGCATGTGTAGTTTGTTGCTTGCATTTAGGTACTACTTGGTTGAAGTGATAAATTATTGTCCAAGAAACTGTTTTAGGGTATCTCACTAGTTTAAATTAAAATTTTGTTGAACTTGCCTGAAGTAATTTAATTTGGAACATGGTTTCAGAGTTCGAACACACGAGCCTTGTGAGTTTTTTTTTGAACCTATTTGATTGGTTGCATCTATCAACCAATGTTTTTTTGGTGTGTGTTGTTCTCTCTAAAATTGTGATCTTTGTTTTGCTTGATTCTATATTTTCACTATTTGATGTATGCATGCACTTATATGATTAAGGCATTTGTTTCACTATAACTCACATACCCATATGGCCTTACCCTTTCATTACCCTTTGCTACCCAATGTTGAGCCTATTTTACCCCATTTATTCTTTATTTTAGCACATCATTAACTCTAAGCGAAAAACCATAAATGTTCCTAATTTGAATCCTTGGTTAGTTTAGACTAATAAGAGTACACATGAATTAAGTGTGGAAAATTTGAGTTTGGGGAATACTTGATTTGGGAAATGGGTATTTTATAGTCTTATATGAAAAGGTGAAAATAGTTTGGGCACTTGTTCATGCATCTAGCACATTAATCATATGCATTAATCCATATTTTCATAAAAAAAAGAGAAAAAGAAAAGAAAAAAAAAGCAATAAAAATGGGACAAAATGTCCCAAGGTAAATAATTGAATTAATGCATATGATTTGTACTCAAAAGATATCAAGATGCATGAATTAGTGGAAAAATAATCAACGGGTATTTAGAATTTGCATTGTAATGACATGGAATGTCTTAGGTTAGGTGGGAAGTTTAGGTTAATCATGGATTTGGATTTTAGTCCACTTAACCAAATACATTCCTACCTTGATCCTAACCCCATTACAACCCTTGAAAAGACCTCTTGATATGTGTATTTGTGCATTAAACTTTTGTTGATTAGTAGAAGAAGAGCAAGCCTTAGAAAGCAAGATTAGTAGAGAACCGAGAGAGTCGACCCTCAAATACTATAGTCATTAGAGTGCATACACTCCCACTGAGGGTTCAATGCTCGATTTTTTGTTCCCGGCTTTCATGAGCTTTCTTCTTGCAAGTCTACTTGTACTTCATTTTTGAGATTTAAATTAGTGGAATCTAGTTTATGTTTGTTCTTGGAGAATTTGTTTACTTTTAACCAAGTAGGTAGAAGCATTTAGCATGTAGTTGCATCCTTATAGATAAATTGCATTGCATAAGTCTCACCATTTTTCCTTTACTCTTTTGGCTCACATAAACTTAACATGAGGACATGCTAATGTTTAAGTGTGGGGAGATTTGACACACCACTATTTTATGATATATTTTGGACTGAATTGAGTGGGTTTTGTCAATTACTCTCACACTTATTCATGTAAATGGCATGTTTTTAAGTTTCCTTCCCAATTTTGTGCTATGATTGAAAACATGCTTCCCAGGCCTTTAAATTGCTAATTTTAATCCTCTGTCATTACCATTCAATGCCGTGATATGTGCGTTAAGTGATTACAGGAATTATAGAGTAGGAATGGCATAGAGGATGAAGAGGAAGCATGCTAAAGTGGAAGGAACACAAGAATTTGAAGATTTGAGAGGCTGGAGGCAACACACATGCATGGCTGACACCTACGCGTGATCAAGCCATTTTTCACTGACGCGTACGCGTGACTGATGCATACGCATGACCTTGTGCAAAGCCCACCGACGCGTACGCATGGCTGACGCGTATGCATGACGAGTGTCACGTGCTGCAATTAACAGAACTCGCTGGGGGCCATTTTCTGGGCTGATTTGGACCCAGTTTCAAGACCGAAAATACATACTAGAGACCGGGATGGAGCTGAGACTGATTTGGATCAAATTATTTTGTCATATTTATCATGTCTTTTAATTTTGCCCACCAAGTGTTTGAGAAAATGTCATCCAATATAATGGAGTAGATTTTCTTACTTGGTTGGGGTTGATAATTGGAGTCACTTGAATTGTTATACCCGAGTATTAATCAGTAATTGGAAATTGCTAATCAGCCTCAAACTCACCAACTCTAGTTCTTCTCTACGAAGTAACTAGGACTTGTGAGCTAAGATTAACTGTTTCACTTGACTTTCCTTCACTTGTTAGAGGATAACTAAGTGAGATCAATGAGCTTTTACCATCACTCTTGAGAAAGACAATAAGGATAGAATTTCCAATTCTCGCCTCCTAACCAAGACTTTTTATATTGATTATTTTACAACTCTTACTAATTATTTAGTTATTCATTTTCCTTGTTCTCAAACTTTGAAAATCTCCAGGAAAATCACAACCAATAATTTGCATTTTGTGTCAACTCCTAGGGAAACGACCTAAAATTTTACTGCCGGTTATTTAATTCACTTGTGACACATTTTAAATTCGATAAGCGGAAATCTCGTCGGTCAAGACTGTACTTGCAACGTTGATTTGGAAAAAAATACTTTTGGTAATTTTTGACCGTTATTTGTCCGCTTGTCAAGCTCTCGACCACCGGAGATATTTCGGGGAGGAATCAAGTGAGATAACATAAGATGAGAATACACCACATCCAACTCAAAACCTTAAGGTAGTAAGTTAATAGGTCTCTCATCTTATAAACTTCTCACTCTTCATTGCTTTCTTTGATGTGGGACTAACTTCATACACCCCTCACACTTGCAACATTCACAATCTCTCCCTCAAGTGTGAGCCTCCACATCAAGCACCAACTCCCTCTCTTTCTAGCTCCTCCACCACGAGTATTCGTCCATCACACTGCTACACCATACCGCGGGACACGCTGCCCGGACAACCTTTGCCAGGAAGACTTTTGATGCTTCACCTTGAATACCCCTTAAAACCACCAAATTAATTAACCATCGGCTCTGATACCACTTGTTGGGCCACCGTGGGGAGTTCTCGACCACCGGAGAGATTTCAGGGAGGAATCAAGTGAGATAACATAAGATGATAAGACACCACATCCAACTCAAAACATTATGATAGTAAGTTAATGGGTCTCTCATCTTATAAACTTCTCACTCTTCCTTGCTTTCTTTGATGTGGGACTAACTTCATACACTCCTCACACTTGTAACATTAACAATCTCTCCCTCAAGTGTGAGCCTCCACATCAAGCACCAACTCCCCCTCTTTCTATCTCTTCCACTACGAGTATTCGTCCATCACACTGCCACACCACACTGCGGGACACGCTGTCCGGACCATATTTTCCGGGAAGACTTTTGATGCTTCACCTTGAATACCCTTTAAAACCACCAAATTAATTAACCATCGGCTCTGATATCACTTGTTGGGCCACCATGGGGAGCTCTCGACCACCGAAAAGATTTCGGGGAGGAATCAAGTGAGATAACATAAGATGAGAAGACACCATATCCAACTCAAAACCTTAAAGTTGTAAGTTAATGGGTCTCTCGTCTTATAAACTTCTCACTCTTCCTTGCTTTCTTTGATGTAGAACTAACTTCATACACTCCTCACACTTGCAACATTAACACACAGCCATGCATGTCCTAAAATTTTCTGACTATGCGAATATTGGTATGTTATGTTTATTAATTAAAGTTACCACTACCATTTCTTTATTTAGCCTTGACTGACTAACGGTGATTCGCATTTTGTAGATGAAGGCAATGTTGCGGCAGAAGATTGTGAATTTAATGTCGGAATGGAATTTGGTTCTAGGAAGTCGATGATCTCTGCAATCAAAAGCTAACTATCTCTAGAGGAGTTGATTAGACTGTGTACGAGTCTGAACCACAAACATTCTATGCAAAATGCAAGGGATGTGGTACAGGAAGAGATTGGCTTATTTGAGCTAGGTTGATTTGAAAGAAAGGTTGTCGGGAGATTAGGAGATACAATGGCAAATACACGTGCATTATAGGGATGATTTCACAAGATCATGCCAAGTTGGACTAAGACACAATTGCATATGCTATTAAGCTGTTGGTTGAAGTAGATCCATCAATAAAGATGAAGTCTATTATTGCAGAAGTTCAATCCAGGTTCAACTACACTGTAAGTTACCGTAAGGCTTGGTTGGCAAAACAGAAATCTGTCGCAAAAGTTTTCGATGATTGAAAAGTTTCTTACCAGACTTTGCCAATGTGGTTAAAAGTAATGGTTGCGAAGATGCCAATGTCTTGTATTCAAATAAAAATTCTCCCTGTTTATCATGAGAGTGAGGAGGTGAATAGTGTAAGAGTTCTCCATCAGGTATTTTGGAGTTCTATCTGTGTATTACAGAATTTAGACACTGCAAGTCATTGGTGTTGGTTGATGGCACATACCTTTACGAAAAATATAAAGGTACACTTTTAGTCGCGGTGGCACAAGACAGGAACTAAAACATTATCCTGGTTGCTTTTGCCATTGTGGAGGGTGAGAGCAGACGCGCGAGAGTTTTTCCTTATTAATTTCCAAAGATATATTGTTACTCGAGATGGCGTGGGCATTATTTCTGATCGCCATAACTTTATTGATGTAGCAATAGCTCGCAGTAACGGTGCATAGTCATCACCAAGAGCGTGGCACATGTTTTGCATCAGGCACATCGGGTCCAACTTCTTAAGGAGGTTTAAGACTCCATACTTGCATAAACTCGTAGTTAACACAGGTATTTGAATTTGCCGTTATGGTCCTATTCTTAGTAATTTGTGGTGTCTGCTTATGATTACATGGTTTGTTTTACAGGCTATTTTAGGACGGAGCAGGAGTACAACAAAAAGTACTAAAGGCTTAAAGAGCACGTGCAACCTTCTTGTGACTGCCATCGTTAGGTTTACTTTCTATCGGCTAAACAAATTA
>NC_029791.2:24303003-24305451 GCF_000816755.2 Arachis ipaensis | reverse complement strand
ACGTATTCAGAATTTTACACTAAAGGAATTGAAGAAAGTTTTCAACGGTCAGAAAATTGTTGTCAACCGTTTCGACAGATGCAATGAGATATTTGAGGTTCTTGAAATGCGAGATGGTTCTATATATACTGTTAACTTGCACAACGACATTGCGATTGTGGCCATTTCTAGGTCGAGCGACTTCCTTAACGCCACGTTCTTGCATGTTGCGCTAAACAGCGTCTTGATTGGCAAGTATGTGTATATATGACGTGTACAAGATGTCCGAAATTTATAAGGTCTGCGGAGGCGAGTTTATTCCGATGGATAACCCATCTATATGGTCTAGAGATGATAAAGCGAAGATGATCACCAATTAAACATTGAGGCACGCGACTAAAGGACGACCAAAGTTAACCCACTACTTGAATGAGATGGATTCACAGTATATCTGTGTTTTTTGCTGGTGTACTGTATGTGGACAAGAGAGACATAACCGTAATTATGTTAAACTCTTATCTTAAAAAAAGCTCTTGTGTGGTTACTTATATGTCTTTAAGCAATGCAACTTCCCAATGTGAGTTAAAATCCATTTTGGTCCTTGAAATTTTGATCCGATCTCAATTTTGACCCCCAAATTTTTAGTTATCCAATTAACACCTCCAAATATTGGATCGTGCCTCACGTTTATCTCTATAGTTATCTCCGTTAACGAAGAGTTGATGTGGCATGTTAAGTTGACAATTGTTCTCATCGTCTATGAACAATGCAAAATAACAAAAATCTCAATAATGATTTTAAAAAACAAAGCATATTGGCTTAACTCGTTTCAAACTCCAAACAACAAAATAGAGCATCATTGTTTTTTAAACAACAAATTTTTTAAATACAAGCAATACATTTACAAATGATATTCTCTTTTTTTATCCAAAAATAACAAAAGATACAGATGACATTCTCTTCTTCAACAACGAAAACAAAAAACAAACCCTAGCATCATTTACATGCAACAACTTTCAATGCCCTAAATATAAATAACAACTTGCTTCAATAAAAACAATGCAATACAAAAACCGAAACGAAAGCCAAGAACAGAGTATTAACAAATTTGTAAAAGAAAACTTCACTTTCTAACCTGATCTTTGTTATTTCCTTTCGTGGTAATGCTACTTGTTCAACAACCTCATCCAACAGTTCAATACATGACAAATAATGTTACTCTAATTCTCCTTTCTCACAGTCAAGTAGGCGAGAAGAACAAAAATATTAATGTAGGAAAAAAGAATAGAAGAAAAAGAGAAGGAAGAAGAAGGATCAAGTTAAGTCTGTGTCTTCATCTATAGATTGATCCAACTTTTTTAATCCAACGAAGTTTTTATACAATGTCATATTGAGTACAAATTAGAAGAGAACATAAACCAGCGTCGTTTTAAAATTTTTTACGTATTAATTTAACGTGTCACATCAACTCTCCATTAACAGAAATAACTATAGAAACAAACGTAAGATACGATTTAATATTTAAGATATTAATTAAATAACAAAATTTGAGAATCGAAATTGAGGTCGGATCAAAATTTCACGAGCTAAAATGGATTTCAACTCTTCCTATGGTTGGCATAACGTCTCCTTTTTGTGTAGTTTGGAGTTTACATGTCCCACATTCTTGGTACTCGTTATTTGCTATTCTACCATTATCTACCTTGTTTGTATACCAATCAACATAGAAAAAAATGGAATCAAACCAGAGTACGAAGAAAGAATAACATAGGAATAGTTGTATCTTATAAAAAAATGTTTTTCTTCATAAGTACGCTGATGCATAAATTCAATATTTATAAATAAGATGTTAGATTAGCAAAACATAATACAACAATTCATATAACATTTCATCCTCAAGTATATTATTTTTATCTTCTCTATCCCAACATTTTTTTTTTGTGTACAGACAAAAATAAAAAATATTATTCTATAAAATTTCACTGATATAAGATTTGACTATATGAGAGTAAAAACAAATTACGTATTCTTTATTGTATTCTATAAAAAATTTATTAATAACCTATTTTGCACATCATAGTTAAATTGACGACAACAAATTAAAATTAAAAGAAAATATATGTCACACATGCTTTGAAGAGTAGTTGAGCAATTATATTCTCTTATCTTTTTTTTGTTGCAAATTCTGTAACACAAGCCTTTCTCATCTCCAAAGACTTCAATCCAAGTATTCCAATCTAAAAACTCAGTGAAACATACAATATACGTTTGACTTGAGTGTTGTACATTTGGATAACAATGTATTTCAATTTTTTTTTTAAAATAATACGAAAAAATTTAGAAAACCAACTATATTATGAGCTAACTCAAGTCAATTTTTTGTATTTTTAGTTTTAAAATTTAAAAAATTAAAAATAGTAGAGAATTTTTTTTTTTGTAATAAATTTTATATTTTAAAATTACTTAGCT
>NC_029791.2:24301692-24302927 GCF_000816755.2 Arachis ipaensis | reverse complement strand
ATAATATACTACAAATTAATAACTAAATTAGTTATATTTAGTGTTTATAGATGTCACTTTAAATAATTTTTTTACTAGAATAATCAGAATTTTCACAACTGAATAATCAAATTTCTTACAACATCATAATCAATTTTTTTTTCATTAATACAAATATGTATTTTTATAGGTGACTAATTTTTAATATTCGTCTAACATGATTGTTTAAAAAAAAAATACATTCTTAGCTTCCAAGGCCATGGTTTTCTTATTTTTGTCTTTTTCTATTTATTTATTTATTTGTTTAAGAAAATAAATTTATTTATGGACAAATTACATGTTTAAAACAATTAAACTTTAAAATTATACATATATATGCAATATTTGTAAACTGTTTATAATTCGATCTTTTGCGTTATTATGTAACCGCTATGGATTATAAGGTTGTTAAAATATACACATAAAACTCTATAGACCACGTAAATTGTGAAAAATTTACGTTGAAGAATAAAAATTTTATGTGTAATTTTGTCGTTGTTGATACAAGTGGCAATATATATAACACTTATTCATATCAATGAACTGAATAGGACAATAGGTGTCTTCAATATAGATAAGTAAAAAACATTAATAATAAAATTTAAAACTATAGAGTGAGATTTGAATTTTCAATGCTAATTAAAATAATAAAAAAAAATCTTGGTTTATACTTTAAGGTGCATGTGCATTTTGTTTGTTACGTTACTCTTTCTAATTCATTCAATGCAAAAATTACGTTACTCTTTCTATTTTACAGTAATTTCCATAGTATTCCTTTAACAAAATAAATCATTTTCGAACATTTGCAATTTTTTAGAAAATATAACACAAATGATTGTATAAAACTCGGATATTTTCTTTTAAAAAAAAAAACACACCTTAAAAATAAAAAAATAAAAAAGTTAAAACACCGAGTATAAGAAATTTAACTCCTACTAAGTACTTACTAATCCAAAGCCTTGAATTTTTACTCTCATTCTTGCATTCACAAGTGACAACCAATGGTTCCAATAATAATCCTTGAAACTTGGATGTTTCCACAGAGAGGATGAATGTATGAGCATGACACTCTTGACTCTAACTCAATTATGGCCACTCAGGAATATATTCAAAAATGTATATGAATCCAGATGGCACCATGCTAGCTAGTGGATAAAATAATCAAGGAGCAGGAGAAAGAAAACAACACCAAATTGATTTGTGAAATTATTATGCTA
>NC_029791.2:24299928-24301580 GCF_000816755.2 Arachis ipaensis | reverse complement strand
AATCTAAATATACATTATATATTTTAATAAATTAAAAAAAATTGTTTTATAAATGTGAGATTATTAGAGGGTTTGTTCATTATTATTCATTTATTCTTTCTTTAATATATAAGACACAATGAACACGTTTGTGGCAACAATTGCACCACCTGCTCATCGTCAGTCATATGATAAAATATTTACCAAATATATTCTTAAACTGAAGTTTCAAGAAATATTGTTGGCACAATTATTAAATTATAAAGTAAATAAAATATAACTCAGATCAGAACAGAATGAAGAACAGTATCAACGAATGATCTCGAATATCCAAAATAGAAAATCTAGCTTTGCTACATTATAATATGACTCTGCCACAATATAATATCTCCCTAATTCCAAAACGGAGATCCTGAATTAAACAGACAAAGCGATCTTTGTCAAAAAAAATGGACATTTTAATGCTCAATCTTTTTTATTTTGGAACAATATGATTCTTTTGTTAAAAAATTTGTTAAATAATAATAAAAATTATTAGTTTTACAGGAGATTTTTTTATTTGTAATTTGTGGGGTTTAAAATTTTCACAAATTATTAATAAATTTATTTTTAAAAAATTCTTTCAGTGGTAGTGGTTGAGTAGAAAAAGACCATTATTAAAATGATGTCGCAAGAAAAAAATCACAGTACAGAGATCCTTTAAAAAGGAAAAATAGCATCCAACAAAAAATAAAAGAAGAGCATATTATTGTTGATGGTATTAGTGTTGATGATGATGATGTCAAAAGAGATAATGATAATAATAAAGAATGGTTACACTAAAAATAGTAAAGGTAAAAATAATAATGGTGAGAATGAAAAAAACGATAGTAGTGACAGTGATAATTAGTTCTATTATTAAAAAGAACTCTATAGAATTTAAATCTTCACAAATAATTACAAATAAAATTTTTCACAAAAATAATTATTGTTACTATTTAACAAATGTTTTAAAAAAATTAATTGCAACAAAAGTACAAAAACAAAGTGGTGGTTAATTTTTAATTACATTACATACAGTAAAATAATTATTTTGGTGTCAATTATTCTATAAAAAGTATATAAAATACATATAAACATTTGTTTCTGGAGGATTTATTACAATAAACATTAATTATTTAGGTGTAGGAACAACAAAAATGAAACAAAACATTTATATAATATATTATTAGAAATGTTTAAACTCAAATAAAAACAATAATATTTTAATAGAAAGAGAAAGAAGTGTTGGACACGGTTCCATCCAATAGAGAAGAAACAAGTGCAGTGCACCAAACAGGATTCCTCACTTTT
The DNA here is from genome assembly GCF_000816755.2 of Arachis ipaensis. Classification (NCBI taxonomy): domain Eukaryota; kingdom Viridiplantae; phylum Streptophyta; class Magnoliopsida; order Fabales; family Fabaceae; genus Arachis; species Arachis ipaensis. The sequence goes on along the minus strand of NC_029791.2, from coordinate 24,300,269 downwards.
CACTTTCCGTCTCCGACCCTCGGAAACATAAATTTGATTCCTGTTTGGCTGTTTCCCTCTGATAAAAGGATAATATATTTATATTATTTTCTATTCTGCTGTACTTGGTTGAATTTTAGAACAGACTCAATCACACTTTTTTCTCACACAAAAGATATTTTTATAGCAAAGGAAAATAATTTGTTTGCATCAGTTCGTCGTATTAGAGGTGTGCCATTGTTATGCTACATCAACGTTATACTACTTCTGAAAAGCTGAAAAGTTTTCTTGTTGTGCTCAAACCCCATAATAATGACTACTACTATATCTATATAGAAAATTTTTAAGTATGTCAGTATGTC
>NC_029791.2:24297167-24299603 GCF_000816755.2 Arachis ipaensis | reverse complement strand
ATACTAAAATTATTTATTTAAATCTATTATTATTATATAATATATATTAAAAATAAATTAAATATATGTATATTTTTATACAAATATATAATAATTAATTTTAATGTGTAAATAATATTTTTAAACTCATTAATACTGATGTAATTTGTAATTTTTCTAAGATGTGACGGCTGAAACATACAGAAATACAAATGGGTGTGACAAATTGCAATAACAATAAACAGGAGAGATGAATATATATATTTTTTATTTATTTTTCTTGAATCAATTCGTCAAAGACAAAATGTGTATATATTATTGCCAAAACCTTTTTATTAAAATAACAATACGACCATAATGTATTATGTTTGATGATAACGACATATATCACCATTAATTTCCAATATATATATTATACTGAGCATCATAATGAAATTAATTTTCGCCAACTAACTTGTACCATTTAAGGTTATAAATTGAAAAAAAGATATTAAAATTTTAAATTTTAATATATTTAATATATTTTTTAAAACAACATTTAAAACATTCAATAATAATAACCTTATTATCTTAACATATATTCTATGTTATTAAATCTTAAGAAAAATGCTATTTCAATTTTGTGCAAATCTACAGCCTACTATCTACTATCTACATTTTATATCCACCTTTTTTTTTCCTACTTTTTCTAAAACTTTTTTTGTTCGGTATCTTTTTCCTTCTAACTTTTTCTTCTATTCATATCATTCTCTCTCTTTTTTATTTTCTTCTTATGCAACTGCTATTATTGTATTTTCTTGTGTATTTGTGTACACAGAAAATTTTTTTAAATAAATAATTTAATTATATTAATTATCGAAATATATACATAATGTAATTTAAAATTATTTATTTAAAATTAGCATATTATTTTTTTAAAAACCAACCCATTTAAATTAACTCAAATTTGTAACGCATGTCCACCGAAGCCATTACATCCCAAGTGCAACTGAGTCTACTGGGAATGGTGACAAGGTCGCCGGCACAAAACTCCACCGTCGGAGAAGACGAGTTGCCCGAATAAACCTTCACTTTCCCTCTCACCAAATGGCATTTCTCTTGTAAATTTTTTTAGATTAAACCACTAAAAGTAACCATGAAAGATTGATTCGTTGACAAAAGTAATCATAAAAGATTAAAACTCTTCATAGAGCCTTCAAGTATGACAGAGATCACCTCTAAACACGGGGCCTGCTTCTCCAATGTTGTCGCAGGAATGGAATCAAAGCACAATGGGATTACGCTAGAGAAGAAGAAGGTGAAAAACTGTTATGTTAGGGCATGATTGATTTCGCGCTCAAAAGGGAGGAGTAACACTTCTTGCTGTTCTTCTATTTTCAATGCTTGAAGGAGTAACACTTTTTTTTTAATAAACTAAATAAATGCAATTTTAATTTTAATAAAAAATCCACGTAAGGCATTTTTTTACCACATTGTAATGGATGTGAACACATTGTATAATTTAACAACATTTTATTAACGTTTAGTTACATTTGACAAACGGAGCAAATTAATTGTGGGTATCCGAAGAGTTTTGATCTTTCATATGATTATTTTTGTCAGCGAATCAATGTTTCATGGTTACTTTTGGTGGTGTAGTTATTTTTTTATGTTTTTTATTTTTTTGAACTGTCCATGTTCTATTTTTTATTATTTTAAATTATCTATTTTTTATTATTTAAAATATTTTATTTTAAAAATTTTAGTCTAATTTAAATTATTAATATTTTTTATTATTTTTAAAAATTATATTTTATCATTATTAACTTGAACCTTGTTGGCCACTACTTCCCCAAAATATGGAGAGTCTCTCAACCACAACGTCCCCTTCTAGCAACAATAATGGTGGAGGAACCACATCATTTGCCAAGACCTGTTTTCACGGGGTTAATGGAATTTCGGGTTAGTTTTTTCAACTTTCTTTTTGTTCCTTATATTAATACTACATTATTACATGGTAATAAATTCAGAATGAGTGAGTGAATGTTCACACAACAACGGATGATAATTCAGAATTTTAGATGTTCCGAAAATACTTTTCCAATTTATTTAGTATTGAAATAATAAGTATGTTATAAGGGGTTATATTATTTGAGGACTTTTCCTCCATAACAACCTATCTAGTTAATGTTATAGAAATTAAGAACATTCTCACTCGACTCACTCAAGGATTCTGTTTGCAAGTTGTTAGAAACGTTGTTCCAATTTAATTATATAGTTAAGAGTTGTTAAATGCTTTGACTGATTTTTCAAGAGAACATACCGTTGGAATCTTAAAGTTTGGAAAATACTTGCATCATGCACTATATATGAACAAATTAAAATAACAAAATTCTAATCATGGATTCTTATTACCTGAAGTAGAATAATATTGCTTGTTTTTTCTGATAAGAAAATTATAATTTGATTAATAAAAAA
>NC_029791.2:24296779-24297041 GCF_000816755.2 Arachis ipaensis | reverse complement strand
ATAACCGTTGATTAATATTTGAAATAATTTTGTCTAATTCAAAAATAACATAAAACTTCACGTGTCATTTTCCATTACTTTATAGTTAAAATTCATTATAAAATATACAAGTACTATTACATGATGACAAACACCAATATTCTTGCTTCTGTGATGGAATAAGCCCAAATATTAAATAATTATTTTTAGTAAATATAAATGTATATAAAAATATATACTTTGGAGTGACATCGATCTAATATAATCTAGACGTGATGCATGT
>NC_029791.2:24273510-24295623 GCF_000816755.2 Arachis ipaensis | reverse complement strand
AAAGCTAGTCTTATTTAACAATATATTTTATTCCATACTCTTAAACATTAATGGCTAATTAAATAGCTAAAAATAATAAATTCTGATATTTTTTAACATTTTTCTTATTTTTAATAAAATATTTTCATTTCTACAATTTCAATATAACATAACCTTCTTTAACTAATACTTGTTGGATTTCAGGAATTGGTATAGTGTCTATACCATTTGCATTAGCCTCAGGAGGTTGGTTAAGCATAATTTTTTTGTTCATGATATCCATAGCAGCATGCTACACAGGCTTACTAATCAAAAGATGCATGGACAAAGATTCCACTATTGAATCTCTTCCTGACATTGGTCAAAGAGCATTTGGAGACAAAGGAAGGTTACTTGTAAACATTGCAATGAATTGTGAACTTTATTTGGTCATAACAGGGTACTTGATTCTTGAAGGAGATAACTTGAACAAATTAATATCTCATTTTCATGTGGATATTGGAGGATTGAAAATTACTGGAACACATTGTTTTGTTCTAATTTCAGCACTGATTATTCTCCCAACGGTATGGTTGGAAGATCTAAGCAAGCTTCTATCATATGTGTCAGCAACTGGGGCCTTAGCATCAATTATATTTCTATGTTCATTGTTGTGGAATGGTACAATTGATGGAACAAAACTTCATAGCAAAGGAGTACTCTTTAATTGGAAGGGAGTTCCTGCTGCAGTTAGCTTGTATGCATTTTGCTACAGTTCTCATCCTGTGTTTCCAAGTCTCTACACTTCCATGAAGAACAAGCATCAGTTCTCTAATGTAAGTGCATATAATTTAGAAAAAAAATCCTAATTTTTTTAATTAAAAAAATGTTGACTTATTATATTAGTTTCTATAATTTTTTTAAATTTGTAATTAAATTATTCTATTTTAAAAATTTTTTATTGAGTCTTTATATCATTTTAAATTTGTAATTACATTCTTTCCGTTTTAAAAACATTTAATTTAATGAAATATGTTAAGGCATATTGCTAGTGGTGTGAAATGGATGAAAACGTTTTTAAATTTTTTTAACGTTTATTAAAAAAATGATCTAATTATAAATTTAAAATTGGTGTAGGATCCCAATTAAAATCTTTTAAAGTATAGAGATTTAATGATAAAATTAAAAAAATTATTGGGATTAACACAAAAATTTAACCCAAAAAAATAAAGTAAAAAAAAAAGGTGATTTTACTGATAGTTCATTACTTAACTAATAGTTCTTACTTAACTCATTGTTTAGTGAATATCTCCATGTAAGTGAATTGACATTATAATTATTAAAATCGATTTGGTCAAGATAGAGTCACTAAATTGGTATATTTTTTCGTTCAAGACTTAGTAGAAGCTAACATTATTCATTTATTCCAGGAGACAAAATTTTCCAAGTACTCTGCCCATCTTGCACGTTTTAAAATTCCAAACCCACCTAACTATATGTTATTACATGTATCATTTACTTTAATTTGTTACAGGTGTTGCTGGTGTGCTTCACATTGTGCACTCTAGTATATGCAGCAACAGCAGTTTTGGGATACTTAATGTTTGGATCAGAGGTTGAATCAGAAATAACTCTGAACCTTCCAAAAGAAAAACTGAGTTCAAAAGTGGCGATATACACAACTTTGGTTAACCCCATAACCAAATATGCTCTGATGCTAAGGCCAATTGTGGATGCCACAAAAAACGTGCTTCCATCACACTACAACAAAAGGCCAAAGCTCACACATATACTAATTAGTAGCATATTGCTCTTCACCACTGTTGTTGTTGCACTCACTGTTCCATTTTTTGGGTACCTAATGTCCCTTGTTGGTGCATTGTTAAGTGTCTCTGCTTCATTCCTAGTGCCATGTGTTTGCTACTTGAAGATTTCTGGAACTTATGGGAAATTGGGATGTGAAATGATCGTCAATTATTCCATAGTGTTAGTAGGAGTTGCAATTGCAGCATTTGGAACTTACACTTCCCTCTTAGAAATAATTAGGCATTTATAGTTGTAATTCCCCATTTGTACTTTTTTTTTAAAATAAAAAATACTGAGATTACTTACATATATCATGTATCGTAAGTAATCCATTTGGAAGTTTGGTTAAACCATGTGGTCTCCTATTGAATGCACTCGAGATTAATGTAAAATAAATAAATCGAAGAGTAGCATAGGTAGTTATTGTTTTCTTTTTCTTTTTTATTTTTTTTTCCGGGAAGAGAATTTCAATCAATTAGAGGTATTCAAACTGTCAAAAAGACTAAGCTACATATGTTTTTTTCCCTCTGTTGTTGATGCCGATAAATTAATGATTACCCTATAGGGGATCAAAATTCTTTTTAAGGGGTTTGTCGTTAGACTTCAATTACTATTTTTATAAAGCGGGAGTAGAACTTCTAAGGCTTATTTAAGTTGAAGAGTAAGTTCAGTTAATCATTCAAGTTACCTAAGTTATAAATATTTTTTGTTTTGTTTTTTATAGTATGGCATAATTCGACAAACTAAAAACTGATTAATTATAAATTTAAAATTTATTTAAAAATTTATTGTAAATTAATTAATTATTATATGCACAAAATTTAAACTCTTAATACTTGTTTAAATAAATTAATAAATTAATTACTAAATTAATCCAAGATTATTTCAAAGTTACAAATGTTGGTAGAGGCATCTTCCAAACAGGCCAGCTCATCTTCTATTCTATTCCCATCCGTTCTAGTACTATGATTCAACCAAATAGATGGGCCAACGCTACAGTGATGATTTTTTTTTTTCTACATGTGATGAAATTTGCTGTCATACCTTTGGGCATGACACGTTTCCTCTATTTTGCAGAATAGTCAAATAATGATTCAGAAGAGTCGGGTTCGGATTGCTTTATACTTCCGATTTCATCACGTCTAAAGTCATGGTGCGGATGCGTCTTTGGTATCCTGTTTGCTCGGAAGAGAGCCATCTATCTTTAATTCTTTCTATAAGGAATTTTGGGTTACTTTTTCGGAAATCTCCCTTAAGATTTAATCTAAGTAATCGGTCAAATATTGAGTTTTGAGTCGCTGGAATTGAATACTATAAAATAAAGACTGAGGTGAACTTCGTCTTTTAGACTCTTACAAAATTGCTTAAAAAAAGAAAAAGAGAAGAGATGATTATTAGCAACATTTTTAAATATTTTTTATTGTCCATTTTGTAAGTATGGGCTTTAAAGGCCCACTTTTCGTTGGACCGTTTCTTTTTTCTTTTTTCTAAGCCAATTTTTGGATTTTTATTGGAGTTAATGGCAGAATTTGCTATGTCACAAGGAGCTGCACAAAGATTCGAACCTTCATTAAGCTCAAGAGGCTATAGAAAGATAATAGTAGCAGTGTATATGAGTGTATATGGGTATGTGGTGTAAAAAACAAAAAAAAATCTTTTTAGACAGCCGAAACCTAATGGCAGTATCATCTGTCTCACTCCTCAATAAAAAATATAAAACCCATGTTAGTAGCAGGAGTGTTTGTATGAGTGAATGTATGTTGTGTAATGTATAAAACCGAAAATTATATTTTTGGGTTACGAAATAATCTTGAATATGGACAGTAATAGGATATTTTTTATATTGGGGGATTGGACCTATAGTTATTGATGAATAAATAGTCGTGTAATATTGATATAGTATCATTTATTATGTAATATCAGTCAATTTTAACATCATCAATAAAAGAAGTAACGAGCCAATGAGTTATAGCTCAAATGGCATAGGTTGCGGGTTCGAGTCTCCTATCTTTGGTAAAAAATAAAAAATAAAAGAAGTAACGAATAATCAACATGATTAACTTGAAATATTTGAAAAACGAATTTGATTAAAAAAATTTTTTGATAACCAATTCCAAAAACGAATAATTTTTTAAGGATGAATTTGATTACTTATTCATTATTGATGGTTTAGACCTAACCTTTTTTAGGTGGATTTGACAAAATAAGTTGGCCCCAAATTAAGTAAAGGGTGTTGTAATCCTTTTTAATTTAATAAATTTTAGTTTTTTATTTATTATTTTATATCAATGGCTCAAATTTAGAGTTTAACATTTAGAATTTAGAATTTATTATTTAATATTTATGATTTAGAATTTAAGAAACACTAAAATTTTTATTTTTATATTATCATTCACCGGTTTTATTTATATTTATATAAAACTAAATCTATTTTAGATTAAAAATATAGGCATAGTGTTAATATGAATTTCATATGACAGAAAATAATATTCGTGTTGATGCTGATTATTTTTTGCATTGTAAATGTTTTTGTTGTGATTTATTTTGGTATCTTTTTGACAGTACAGTAAGTAAACATACTTAAAGACTTAAAGTACATAATTCTGAGAGTAGGATTTCATGTTGTAAATCTAGGGGTGGATAAATTTGACGGCNTGGAAATGGACATTTTTAGTATATTTATATGTTAATGGACATATCAAATATATAGGATCAATACGTAGAGAACGTGCTAACACAGTATGTGTAAGGCAAGTTGACAACACGTGAAAGGTGTGTTGCTAACATAACAATGTGTGATTCGAGGATACATAACAAGGAGCACACGAGATTCATAAAACTAACAGGAATCCTAGACACCAGCAAACCTTTTCTGAAGGGTGCAAATATTGGAAGCAATAAAGATGGATTGAGTTAGGTAGAATTTAGATACGAAAGATCTGCTACTATTGTGGTATCACTGGTCATGATGAAGGAAACTGTGAGAAAGATACAAAGGATGAGAAAATGGGAGTAAAAAAATCCAAAAAATTGGGAGTATGGTTTAAAATGGACAGTATTGGAGTGAAAATAACAGTCACACAAATAGAAAAGCAGAAAAACAATTAAGAAACTGAGGAGAAGAAGAAACTAAGCCCTCAAAGACTAACCCAGAAAATGATGGAGCAATTATTAAACCTTACAGTAATAGAAAACAAAGAAAAATAATATGTGGGGGATGATAGGAATGAAATGCAGGAGGGTAGCATAATAGAAATCCAAAAAATAGAATCATTGGAAAGTAAGAAAGAAAAAGGAGAGGGGAGGAAAGAAAGCGGAGAATAAAGGAGAAGCACTACTTCGAAGGAAGCAAAGAAAAAAGGCCCCTACGATGGGAGAAGAGAAAATGTATGAAACATAATCCAATAAGAATAATGAAATCTAGAAGTAAATAAAGAGGAATATAGAGAAAAAAAAAAAGAGAAAACACAAGAGATCAAGATGTTGACTGAGTCCACAGACATAAAGGAGAACTCACTAAAAGTTGTAACAAAAACATGGAAAAAAAATGGCAAAGGAGAAAGCAAGTGCAAATAGAAAGCAAAAGGAGAATTAGGATGTATGCACCCACAAAAGAAAGGGCACACGAGCAAGATACAATAGAGATTGATGAACCAGAATACAAAGTGAAGAGAACAATCCCAGAAACAGATTTCACAATGGCAGAGGCTGCAATACAGCCTTGTCGAGTCCCATGAAGATAATTAGTTGGAATTGTCATGGGCTTGGGAACCCATGGGTTGTTCGAGCTTTGACAAAGCTCATCAAACAACAAGGACCCAACCTTGTCTTCCTTATGGAAACAAGAAGAAAAGAAGTAAAAATGGTGCAATTAAGATATAAAAAGGGGGTTAGCAAACATCACTGGAGTGGACTGTGAAGGAGAAGGGAGGCAAAGATCACGGGGTTAGCTGTGATGTGGGATGAAATGATTGATGTGTCAATCAAATCTATATCCATCAATCATATTGATATGGAAGTAGAGATGAAAGAATCAAGACAAGTGTGGAGAGCGACTGGGTTTTATGGCTGTCCAGAGCAAGAGAACAAGCAATCAAGCTAGAACCTTTTGAATAATCTGGGAAGAAACTCAAATAGCCTGTGGATGGTGTTTGGAGACTTTAATCAGATCATGAGACAAACAGAAAAATAAGGGGGCAATCCAGTTACATATGCACAAGTTCAAGGCTTCAGAGATGCAATCCAAACAAACGAGCTTCTTGACCTGGGGTTTGTGGGACACTATTTCATTTGGACAAACGGACAAGCGGGAGAAAATAACATTTAAGAAAGACTCGACCGAGCTATATCAATAATGGAATGGAAAGAAATTTTTTCAAAAATGATTATTCAACATCTTTGTAGATACAAATCAGACGACTTCCCAATCTTAGTTGACCTAACCGGTGAACAGAGAAAGAAAAAGAAGGCTACGTACCGTTTTTGATTTGAAGAGGTTTGGTTATCAAGCGATGAGTGTGAGAGAATTGTTGAAGAGGCTTGGAAGGGCAGCGAAGATCAAATTCAGAAGCGCATAACTCATTGCGAATTTGAATTGGACAGATGAAGGAAAAAGAAATTCGGACATATCCTTAAGAGAATTAGAGCAATGAAGAATCAGTTACAACACCTTAACACATTGAAATTAAAGGAGGCACGATTTTAAAGATCAAACAGACAGAATTAGAATTAGATGAAGCATTTAGATAGGAAGAAATATGATAGGCCAGAGGTCACAGATTAACTGGCTAAAGCACGGAGATAAAAACTCTAAATTTTTTCATCAAAAGGCTTCCCAAAGAAAAGAGAGAAACATGGTCAAATCCATCAAGAATAATGCTGGAATTGTATTTGAAGATAAAGGAAAGTTTGAGGAGGTGATGGTAGGCTACTTTGAAAACCTCTTCACAACGAATGAAGTGGAAAATGTCCATCTTGCCTCGAAAACAGTGTAGGACAGAATCAGAAAAAAAGAGACATACTCAATCAGACTTTCATAGAAAAAGAAGTCTTACAAACACTAAAACAAATGCACCCAATAAAGGCTCCGGGCCCAAATGGTATGCCGGCACTTTTCTATCAAAAAATGTGAAAATTGGTAGGTAAAGAAGTTTCTCATATTATTTTAGAAATTTTAAATAATAATGCTGATCCTTTCCCATTGAATTATACTTATATTTGTATGATACCTAAAGTGAGAATTTCATGACGCACTAGAGATTTCAGGCCAATATCATTGTGTAATGTCATTTTCAAACTTATCACAAAAACTTTGGCAAATAGACTTAAACAGATTTTACCAAAAATTGTAGGAGAATTTCAGAGTGCCTTTGTTCATGATAGGTTGATCACTGATAATGGGTTAATACTTTTTGAAATTTTTTACTTCATGAAAAAGAAAACAATGGATCAAAAAGGGTATGTGGCGATGAAACTGGACATGACTAAGGCGTATGACAGAATAGAATGGAGTGGGTGGTATCTGATTTGAAAATATGTATCCTTTACAATATTTTCGATCCTTCTCAATGGAGTTTCTAGAAGAATTTTCAAACCTTCAAGGGGGCTCCGACAAATAGACCCCCTCTCGCTCTATCTTTTTGTGCTATGTGCAAAAGTTCTATCAAGATTACTAATCAAAGCACAAAACAGTAAGCTCATCAAACGAATCAAGATGGCTACACAAGCTCCGTAAGTAAACCACCTTTTCTTTGCGGATGACAACATTCTTTTTACTAGAATGATAGATCAAGACATACAAGGGATAAAAAAAGTTCTCATTCTCTACTTCGGGACAGAGAATCGATCTAGAAAAATCGGAGATCTCATTCAGCCAAAATGTACCAACTTCCAGACAAATTATGATCCAAGACTGGATGGGAATAAAGGCAGTGAGTCAACACTCTAAGTACTTGAGACTACCTATGTTGGTGAAAATATCCAAGAAAGAGGTTTTCAATTTTATACAGGAGAGAGTTTGGAAGAAGTTCAAAAGATGGAAGGAGAAATACTTGTCAAGGATTAGAAAAGAAATGTTGATTAAAGAAGTTGCTCAAGCAATACCAACCTACATTATGGGTTGTTTTCAAATTCCAAGTGGCCTATGTTAATATTTGGACTCTATGATCAGAAGCTTCTACTAAGGCAGCAAGAACGGGAAAAGAAAAATACACTAGGTAAAATGGGATAAGATGTGCTCAAGCAAGAAAGAAGGAAGGCTCAAATTCAGGGATTTTAAAGTATTTAATCTAGCTCTCCTTGCAAAATAGGCCGGAAACTCATGAAAAAACCTGAATCATTGGTAGCAAGGATCATCAAAGCAAAATACTACCCAAAAACAAACTTCCTAGAAGCACCAATGAGCTATACTCTTAACTACACTTGGAAGGAGTATCCTTAGGGTCAAAGAAATCCTTGAATTAGCGGGTCTTTAGAGGATTGGAGATGGCAGGTCAGTCAAAATATGGGGTTCACTGTGGATTCTAAACTAAAACAACTACAGACTTTGGAGTCCAGTAACATCCCTGGAAAAAGAAGCCACACTACAAGAACTCATGGATGATGAAGGGAGAAATTGGGAACTTAACATAATCAAAGATAACTTTCTAGGGTTTGAAGAAAGATAGATTTTAGAAATTTCACTCCCCACAACCTAACAAATAGATCAATTTTTTTTACAATTTTCTAGAAATAGAGAATTCAAGGTTAGAGAAGCTTACCACATATACATAGAAAAAAATTTTCAAAATAGAAGCTCTCCATCAACAGATTTAGATGAATCAAATTTGAAAATACTTTGGAAAATAAAGGTGCACCCTAGGGCCATCAATTGCGCATGGAGAATCTTGAAAAGATCACTGTTGAGAAAGAAAAATCTGCAAAAAAGAGGAATAATTTGTTCATCTCTGTGTCCGAGATGCTGGAGTAAAGAAAAAATGGAGACCCACCTCTTCATAGAATGTAAATTTGTAAGGAGCTTCTAGTTCCAAATCCCACTTTCCCTTCAGTCAACAGCAAACCTAGATTTGCAAGTGGTGAATTGGATTGAGAAATTAATGAGTGAACTTGACTCACATATGCAAAGTCTTTTCTGTACAAGTTTGTTTACCATTTAGACAGCCAGAAATAAATTGATTTTTGAAGAAAAAATTGAGGACACCGGAAAAAATGGTTGAAATTGCAAATAGGAAGCATGATGAATTCCTCAAAGTAATGCTTATTGTTGATTTTTGAAATCTTCCCCGCTCCAGGCTCGACGAGCTCAGCCATATGGAAGAAGCCACTAACCCACCTAGTAAAAATTAATGTGCATGCTTCATGCATTGAAGGGGGAGTAGTTGGAATAGGATTAGTGGCTCGTGATTCTTTGTGAAACATTCTAATGGTAGCCACTTTGAAAGGGGACCACATATTGTAATCACATGAAGCTAAAGCACAAACGTGCCTTTTGAGCCTCTAAAAAGCTCATGATTATTGTTTTTTTAATATCTTATTAGAATGTGATAGCGTAGAAGTAGTAGAAAATTTGAAGACAAATAGATGCCACAGTAATTATGTTGGAATATTTATAGTAGATTCTATTAATTTAACATCTTTTTTAAGAACAATTTTCTTCTCTCATGTTAGGCATAGTGGTAATACAATAGCTCATGAATTAGCTCAATTGACTCTTACTAATCCGAATCAAGTATGAATGAAAAATGTCCCGACAAATATTTATAATCTTGCTTTTTTTAGATCTAATGTTTTCTATTCATGAATGAAAGCTACCCTTTTACACTGTAAAAAAAAAGTATATACCTCTCTAAGACTATAAGTCTATATCAAGTGAAAAAGAATAATATAATTATTTACTCGTTTAAGTTTAAAAACAAGGATTTGTCTTCTGTGAAAAAAGTTGGTTCTGGTCCTTGAAGCACCTAATTAGAATATTCAAAATATGTGGCTAAAAATGATACTATACGATTAAAAATAATTCTATTATGTTTGGCTCCAAATTTTATGTAATTACAAACCGGATTAAGGGAATTAGAAAAATGAGAACGGTTTGGTTGCAAATGAAATTGGTGAGAGGGTTGTTGGACCTTATTAGACCTTGGTGACCTGACCATGATGTTAGAGGCCATGTTTTTTATATGTAGCTGGACTATTTATAAATTGGTGCGTTCTTCGATGCCTAAATATTTTTGTCGAAATGTTGTCGAAAAGATGTGGATATGAAATTGCCAGGGGTAATAGTAAGTTTTGCAGAGTTAACCAACGGTGTTAACTTGATTTCATCATTCTCTTTAACCCAGCCACTGTTTACCCAAAACTTTTATTTGCTTCTCCTTCCTTTGTTTGTTGACAATACTTTAATCTGTGTTGCTGCATTTCTTCCATTCACGAGTCATTACCTTTTCTCCACTCCTCCATTGAAAGTAAATTGAAGACCCACGAACCGATGTGTGGCATCTTCTTCTATCACTGTTGGTGTTACGATTGCCCTCACTATGCCTCCATTGCTGTTGTGGAGAGTGACATTGTGGCCTTCCTCTCACACCTCTTCCATACGCCTCATTCTATTTATTTTTGAGGTAAGATTTGGGATTTTTTCTAATTTTTTTTTGTATTTTTTACTTTTTTTGGTTCTTAGTGTTTTTTTTATTGAGTTTTGTTATTGTGTTGCTATTGTTATATTCAATATTGTTTCTCCGAAATTTTGAGGGGTTTTTCTCCAACCTTTTTTTCCTCAAAAATTTTTTTCTTGCTCTGCTGTTTGTACGTTTTCAATCATGAACAACCCAAAAGCTTTATTAAAAAAATAATGAATAAGAACCCTATCACCAAATTTATTCCATGCATGTATTGAGAGAGGAAAATGTTTCCTTGTTCTTATTTTTAATAGCATGAAAATTTTAGTTTGATGTGTTTCTATATATAAAGACAAAGAATCTTAATTGTGCTTCTGGGTGATTTGTAAAATTTTTTTGGGTGTTCTTTCTTTCTTAGGTGCTGCCTTTTAAGTTGGAGGCTTGAAAATGGATGAATTTAGCAGTGGTGATCAAGCTCCTGAGTGGACCAGTAGCAGCAGTGACGATAGCTTTTCCTATGAGGATGAAGATTCTCATCAAGATGTTGAGAACACTGATAATGTTGAATCTAGCATAGAAAAAGATGATGACAAGGTTACCGCAACTATGCTATGGAGTTCTGAGTTTGACGAGGAGGTTCATGCTTATAAAGCATATGTAAAGTATGCGAGAGATATGGGTTTTGCTGTTCGTAAAAGAGACTTGTCAATAGATGAGGATGGAAATTTGAATAGAAGGTACTATGTTTGCAATCGCCAAGGAACAATGGATCTAAAACACTATCGTCTAGTTGATAGAAAGAGGAATCATAAGCCAGAGACAAGAACTGGTTGCAAGGCACATTGTTCTGTTTATTTGGATAAGTTGTCTACGAAATGGAGAGTTAAGACACTAGAAGAGGAGCACAACTATCCAATGATCCCAGAACAATTTGTTCATTTAATTTCTAACCATCGGAAGTTGACTGAGGCTGACAAAGCCCGGATTGTTTGCATGAAGGAATTTGGGTTTCAAACTTCTCAAATTGTTGGGTTTTGGCTAAGCTTGCTGGTGGCTATGGTAACTTTAATTTCATGAAAAATGATGTTTATAACTTCATTGATCGGGATAGACGTGCAAAGATAGAGAATGGAGATGCTGCGGCAGCAATAAGTTATCTTCAGGGTAAGGCAGATGTGGACCCAATGTCTGTTGCTTGTTATACACTAGTCAACGGTAACAAATTGGGCAATCTTTTCTGGGCTGATGTACTTATGATCAATGACTACCAATACTTTGAAGATGTGTTAGCTTTTGACTCCACTTATAAGAAGAATAGATATAATAAACCTGTAGTGATTTTCTTTGGATCAAATAATCATCGCTTGACGTGCATATTTGGGTTTGCTGTGCTTGCCAGTGAAAGTCGAGATACCTACACATGGTTGTTGAAGGAATTTTTGGATGTCATGATGAACAAGGAACCAAGTGTTGTAGTGACTGACGGCGACAATCAAATGCGACAAGCAATAAAGGAGGTCTTCCCTAGCGTGACACATAGGCATTGTGCATGGCACATTGAGAAAAATGCAAATAGTCATATCAAGGATCGGTCTTTTTTGGATGCTTTTAAGGTATCGATGTATGCTAATATGACGGTACCCCAATTTGAAGCTTACTGGGAAGAAATGATTCAGAAATTTGATATTGGTGAGGACCACTGGCTTTTAACCAAATATGCCAATAAGAAAATGTGGGCCACTGCATACTTACGCGGAAAGTTTAGTGCAGGTGTTAGAACAACATCTCGATGTGAAGGTATAAACTCTTTCCTAAAAAGGTTTATTAAGTCGCGGGAAACCTTGCTTGAGCTTGTGGAAAATCTAGAGCACGTGGTTAAAGAGTACCGTAACAATGAACTTGTTGCTCAATTCAAGTCTATGTATAGTAAGCCAGTGCTGACTACTGGGTTGGACTCCATTGAGTAGGCTACAACAAGGGTTTACACTGTAGAAGTATTTGCAGAGGTGAAGGTTCAACTAGCAAAAGTTGCTGCACTAAAGCATGTTGGCAAAAGTGGTATGGACAGTAATGTTGTTCATTGTGTTGCAAAATTTAGACGACCAGGTAGACTTTATCATGTTCTTCATGATGTGACTTCAGAAAGGATTGAATGTGAGTGTCACTGTTGGGAACAAAGTGGCATACCATGCAGCCATATATTTTGTGTTATGAGACATGAGGATATTTGTGAATTGCCTAAATGTTTGGTCTTAAAGAGATGGTGAAAAGATGCAAAGGCATACTTAAATGAAGAAGTTGACGATGGAAAAGATCCGAAGAGAGCGTTTGCTCTCTGGTACGGTTCCTTGTGGTCGGGGTTAATTTGGATGAACTTTCTTGCCGCAAAAACTGCACCAACTTATCGCCATACAATTGGATGTGTTAATGGCATTATAAAGGATTTGGAGAAGATGTTATGCTTAGTCAAAAACGTGAGTAGGCCAGTCAAAGATATTCAGGACCCTGAGATTGTGAAGACAAGGGGTGCGCCAAAACTCAACAAGAAAGGGATTGAAGACAAGGAACTGCTCCCGTTGTGGGCAAACTGGTCACACCCGAAGAACATGTCATAATGTAGAATCTGAGAAGCAATGTTCAACTGGAGACAATGGCTATGAAGGCGAAGGGCATGGCAATAGGTTTGAGACAGGACGACATAATAGTCATGATGATGATGTCGCGGTTAGTACATGCTTTTGCATTAGATCAATTGAAGTAGATATTGTTTTACTTATAATTTGGTTAATGTCGTTAAGTTGCATAATTTTTTTTCTTTGTGTATTTTCTTTTTAGGCCAAGCAAGGATCACTTTCAAGCAAGTTTGGTTTGTATAGCGCAGGTTGTGATGAAGTTGCATCAGACTCTTTGAAGAATATCTGTAAAAATTCTATTCCAAATTATATTACTGTCCCAAAACAGATTTTTTTAGAAGAGCAACACATTAACCAAGTTCATGCTATGAATGCAATGCCATCTTCATCTACATCTCCGATTGCTAAAGTAATGCCATTTGCCAATGCCATGTATTCTAATGCTGGAACAGATGTGGTTTCCTTTGTTCCTAGCCATCAATGGCATTTTCAGGTTGTTTAACTAATTGAGAAGATTTAATTGCATGTTTTTTTACCGTTATTTACTGATATGTGTTCTGTTTTTATTCTATTTGCTAATGTGTGCATTCTATATTAGGATATGATGGCACATGCAAGGAACAATCCGTGAGGGCTTAAGTGATGCCTTTTGCAAATTTATGGAATACACTTGTTAATATGCTGCACTATTAAGAATTGAGCAAATTGTTATTTTGGATCGCTAGTAATGTAAACATTATATTATCGATCAATTACTATCTTATATCCTGAGAGAATCATGTAATTACATGTATTAATTATTATATAACTATTATTATCTTTATTGTCATTTTCCACTGGAAATGTGGAGCTATATGACAGGTTGAATTTTCATATTTCCTTCTTAGTATAAGTATTTTATTGAAATAATCTGATGATAATGTACTTGTTTATACTAGAAGTTTTTTGAGTGAACTGTCAATTTCAAGTTCTGATTGTATTTCACCTTATTCGAAATATAATGAAATTTAAGTTCTAATTATATTAGTCTTGAGGTTTTAGTTATGCATAACAAAAATACCCAACAAAATATGTGTTGCTATCATCATTTCAACATGGATCTGTGCAAAATTTAAAGGCTCTAAGGTAGGAGTTCTTCCGACAGCAAATGCACCTAAACTTGGGAGAGTCTCCTCCAATTTTCCATTGCCTTATTGATAATGTCTTGACGGATTTCATTATGCGATTTTAGCACCAAGTCAATCGCCAACTTCATTCTACTGTACTCAGTAACCTTCTGCATAGTTATACAAGACAATGTACCTTTTTATCAAAGTGAGCCACAAATAAATATTGTATAATTGAGGTAAACAAAACATTTTTCAAGGACCATAAAGGAGTAGATACCTCTACATTGTGAGACCCCCACAATCGAGATAAAATCATCCATTGACAGACCCACACTCCACAATCATTTCTGTTTAGTCAATGTAAATAGTAATTCCAACACGTAAGAGTAAGACAAACACTATCTAGTATTATACAAGATTGTTATTTTGTACTAAGAAGATAAAAAAAAAGCTTACATTCCAACTTCTTGCTGATTGACCTCGGATTCCACTAGCTTAAATTCAGAGATAGTTAGCCTTTCATGCCTTTTACAAGCATACCAAGACTCATCTAAGACTATCTCTTCCAAGAACAAGGCCTGTAAATAATACAAGTTTAGAAAAGACTGAAAGTCTGACCGGTAATCTCTATCCATGCACTAGTACAATAAGTAATTTACCACTTTCTTAATCTGCAAGACATGTGAATCTCTTTGCTGAGCCGAACGTGCAGAGTCCAAGTACAGGAGCTGCTTTGCCAACATGCCAATGATTGATAAACCACTATTTATTGGTTTATATTGTGCTAAATTAAGTGGTTTTTTATCAATTCTTTGCACACTTATTCATACAATTTGCATGGTTTTACAAATCCTTCCCAATTTTATTCTATGATTGAAAACTTGCTTCCTAAGCCTTTAAATTGTGTATTTTTAATTCCCCTTTATACCATTCGATGTCGTGATCTGTGCGTTAACTATTTTCAGGCTGTATAGGGCAGGAATAGCTTAAAGGATAGAGAGGAAGCTTGCAAAAATGGAAGGAACACAAGAAACAAAGGAGATGACCAGCGAGGATCGACGCGCACGCATGGCTCACGCGTGCGCGTGACATGGAGCTTTTCACATCGACGCGTATGCGTGACAAGCGAAATTGCACAGCGACGCGTGCACGTGACTGATGTGCACGGGTGACACGCGCAGAAGACCATCGACGCGTACACGTGACTTACGCATACGCGTGACGTGCGCTACGTGCAGAAATCGCAGAAGACGCTGGGGGCAATTTTGGGCTGGTTTTGGACCTAGTTTTCGGCTCAGAAACATATACTAGAGCCAGGGGACAAGCAGAGACTCAATATACATTCACTTTTACACAGTTTTAGTTTTTTAGTTTTTGAATCAGAAAGAGAAAAAAACACTACTTCCTCTAGGGTTCTTCGCATTCATAGATTTCTAGTTTTATGCTTTTGGATTGGATATTGAGAAGAGTTACTACCTCCGTTTGAAGTCTTTGCCATTACAGTTTGCTTTCTTATTTCCTTACTCTTTTACTTTCCATTCAGTTTGTTCAGAGTTACATATGGATATCTTCGATTTTGGAATTTATTAATGCAAAGAGTTATTTTTACCTTTAATTAATTTTCTTTTATTACTTTATTTGAATTACCATGTCTTCCATCTACCCCCTTTACATGTTTATGAAAATGGCACTCATGTCAATGGAGTAGACTCCCAACTTGACTTGGGAGTTGATTAATAGGAGACCCTTGAGTTGGAATACTCAAGTGTTAATTTGTAATTGGAAGTTGTTGGCTGACTCTCTAGTCACTTACTCTAATCCTTCCCTATGAGAGGATTAGGACTTGTGAAACAGAGTTGGTTAGTTACTTGACTTTCCTTTATTAAGTAAAGAATAACTAAGTAGAATAACAACCTCTTAATATTATACTTGAGGAATTTCAACAAGGATAGAAATTCCGATTAATCTTCTCCTAGTCAAGGCTTTCTATTTCAAATATATAAAATCTCTTGTTAATTTTTACTGCTTTAATTAATAATCATTTTATTTTTCTGTTCTCCAACTCTAAAATTTTTCAAAAAATTCCTGACCAATAAATTGCACTCTTTTGTCAACTCGTTGGGAGACGACATGGGAATTCTACTCCCAGTATTTTATTCTTAAATTGTGACAACTCTTTTTAAATTGATAAGCGGAATTTTCATCGATTAAGAACTGTACTTGCAACGCTGTTCTCATTATAAATTCTTAATCGGCAATTTTCTGTCCGTCAATGACCAGTAAAAACCAATGGTTATCATGCCAAATAGGCACATATATCTTCAACATCTCATCTATCTTGGCCATGTATTTATCCCTAATCCATTTGGCTGTTCCACCATGGAAATGTCCACGGCCACAAGCAAGTTGCTAAAATTTATCCGAATTCAGTAATTTTTTTGAGATAAGAGGCATGCAAGTAGGATTTAAAATACGCATTAATTCTTACCACAAACGTTGGAGGCAAATACCATATTAGGTGACTAGAATTGTAGGTAAGCATCGTTGCAACAAGGATTATAATCTAAAAAGGATGAATTTAGCCATGAAACGGGTGACAAATCCATTAAGAGTTATACGAATATTTACAATATCACAGCGACACTTAAATGTACAAGTTCATTTACCAAAGAGGTTAATTGATTGAAACAATCATGCATACAAGTTAAATGCCACCCTTATTAGACACTTACGTCGTCTACAACTCTTCGGCCAGGGACCAGAGTTTGGAATGCTTCCCTATCACTGTAGCAATGTAGGTCCGAGACCAAGATTTTCCTGTGCAAAGCATATAACCGTTCAACAGCATTAACTATTTATTGCATATTATTTTACCTCAAATATATTACATAAGGCAGTAATCCAAAATTATCTGAGTTATGCGCTTACCTTTTGTCTTTTCCCATTCCAAAAATGTACGCAGCCACTGCAAGGTCGGTGCCTGCTTTCTTTTCAAGGATAAAATGTGAATATGGTATTCTGTGGCATAAATCACTACTTCATTTAAAATAATGCTCAATTTGAAATTACTTGAGATTTCTACGATTAATTATAATCTGAAACAACAAAAATTCCTCCAAGTTATAGTTGTACCATCGTTCCATGAACATACGTACCTCTGGAATTTTGTCACCTACTTCTACTTGGTTTGGGTCAAATCCTTGCACAGTTAGATCGACATAAGGTCTTTCACCACTATGTGTTGCAGGTCTTGATGGATCAATTTTGTTAGTTTGTGGTGTCCTTTCTTTTTGGTCTTTGGCCTCATCTTTGTCTGAGAACAAAGTCCTCTGTTGGGACACAACCATTTTAAGAAGAAATTACGGTTCCAAAAGGATGTACATTGACAAAATGAAACCAAGTCTCCAACTTCATAAAGGATATAAGTAAAATACCGTCAACTTATCATTTTTCCCAGATATAATTTGTTTAGGTATCCCAGTTGATGAGGTCTTCCTTTTACGCGTTGAGTGACGAAAAGCCAAATGGTCCGAGCTGTAATCTAGTACATCAATAGGTGTATCCTTACGCATGCCCTTTTGTTTTGAAGTTGATCGTCTTCTTGACTTGGTTGTTGATGCAACAGTTTTGATATCAACGGATGGGTCTGCATTAGCCTTCAACACAAGTTGTCTTAGTAGTACAGCCATCTCATCCATCTTTTGACTGTGTCGCTTCATTTCTTCCTTTAGTCCTTCTATCTTGATTTGCATGGGCATGCAATTATTGCAACCTTTCCCATAATCTTGAGCTACTGCTTTTGACTCAGCTTCCAATCCCACGGTCTTACTTTTATCTCTGTGTTTTGCATGATGAAGATTGTATGGCATGGATCATAGTTCAAAGGATACACATGTTCGCAGCAATCAGATAAAGATGGATTTACTTACTTTGGATCTAATCGAGTTAAAGGAGCACTGTTCTTGACGTGTGCGTTGGAGAGAAATGACCAATCCCATCGGGATGAAGCAAAACTAGATGTCGAATTGCCATAAAGTCCAAAGTCTGCAGCAAATCCTTCCATGGTCCTAGCAAGTTCTACAAAAATTTGTTCGTTCCGGAGTTATAGAGTACACTATGCTTAAGAACTAAATGAATCAGGCTAAATCAATTTGATTTCTTCTTTATATTATCAATGTAAACATGAAAAGCCATTCATATCAGATTACTAGTATTCTCAAACCCACAAATAAATAAGCAAATTCCCAAAATCACAAACGTTATTTTTCGTTCTATTTTAGTCAAATAACTACTATATCCTCAAAACATTTGTTAAAACTAATTTATTAAATTAAACAGTGGAAAAAAACCTTCCTCTTCTTCAAGTAGCGCAAGGCATAGAATAGCGTGCTGGAAGTGCAAGAAGCAGCGGAGATAACTTTTGTCTGTATCGTGGCCTTCTCCTTCGTCCTCTTCTTCCCTGCTTCGGTGACTGCACGACAGGCAGAGTGGCACCTAGGGATAGGGGTTACTATTTCACAATCCTAGCAGAGACGAGACGTGTAGAAGAACGCAAGCGGAGAAGAAGCAAACAAATAAAAGGGAAGAAGGACAACGAAGAGGAACGCAAACAGAGAGCTCATCCCAGTAGCATAAATTTGGGGAAACTCCAAAGTCGTGGGGTTGGGATTCGCATTTTGACTCTAACTGAATATGCTAGGGCTTGGGTTTTGTTTCTAAGTTCTAACAATGAAGACAGATGATGTATTTGGAGAGAAGAGATATTTTAATGGATATATTTGGAGGGAAAAAGCTACTCTTATATTTTAGGTAAGGTAACACTTATAATGTCAAAGTTATTAATGACAAAACTTTTCATTATTATGATTAATATTGTTATATAATTAATTGATTTCAAAAATATTTTTTTTTGCTTTATAAATAGAAAACCAGCGAAGACAACTTTTATCTGTATCGTGGCCTTCTCCTTCGTCCTCTTCTTCCCTATTTCGGCGACCGCACGACGGACAGAGTGGCACCTAGGGCTAGAAGTTACTATTTCACAATCCTAGCAGAGACGAGGCGTGTAGAAGAACGCAAACGAAGAAGAAGCAAGCAAATAAAAGGGAAGAAGGGCAACGAAGAGGGACGCAAACAGAGAGCTTATCCCAGTAGCATAAATTTGGGGAAACTCCAAAGTCGTGGGGTTGGGATTCGCATTTTGACTCTAACTGAATATGCTAGGGCTTGGGTTTTGTTTCTAAGTTCTAACAATGAAGACAGATGATGTATTTGGAGAGAAGAGATATTTTAATGGATATATTTGGAGGGAAAAAGCTACTCTTATATTTTAGGTAAGGTAACACTTATAATGTGAAAATTATTAGTGACAAAACTTTTCATTATTATCATTAATATTGCTATATAATCAATTGATTTTAAAAATGTTTTTTTTAATTTATAAATAAAAAACGTTATTTTCAAAATAAAATAAATTACTTAACATAATTTATATAATTATTATGCAATTTTTATTATGATTAATATCAAAAGATTATTCCAAAAAACCACATTAAAATTATTCTAAAAAATTGTTCGTCATTTATTTTTTTTTTAATTTTTTTTTAATTGTCAATCATACTAAATTCTTATTCATAATCATTAAATAAATTTTAAAGATAAAAATTTGGATAAATATGTACAAAGAATGAGAATTTCATGCTAACTGAAGTATAAGAATAATTGAGACATGGAATTAGAGTTTGAAACACTAATCAATTACTTATAAGTTGTTACCTGACTTTAGGAAATTAAAATTTAGTATTATATTTAGTAGCCAAAAGTTAGAATTAAATTTTTAATTTTAAGACACAAAATTTCATTTCTGTTAGTACTTTTAAAAAGTATAGACACAAGAATATGTACACCCATTAAAAAACCTAATGAAAACCTCGGCTTTGTTGCCGCCTGCAAGACCACCACAACCTCGTAATTCCTGTGTTATTGCTTTTGTCGCCTCTTTCTTACTAGCTCTGTTAAACAGAAGCAGTCAGCAACTCGCTTAGGTGCGTGCCGCATTGTCCAAATCTCTAACCAATCAAACATAGTCCAAATTATAACTTAAAGTAAAACGAACAAACATTTCAAATATAAGCACAAAAATAACACCCTAAATTCAAGTATCACCTTAAAGCTAAAAGTCCACCAGGTCAACATACCCCGTCCGGCCAAAACCCGCCAAAACGCATTGATTAAGCGGTGTAGGTTAGGTGGCCTTTTTTAGTATAACGGTCTCAAATTTTTAACTCAGCCTACTTTTTTGGCGAGTTATGCGAACCGACCCAACGAATTTTTCCTTGTTTCTCACCCTTAAGTTAGGGTTCTTTGTTTTTTATTTTTTTTCATTTAAAACAGTTATGGTAACTTAATCATTTTATGTATTTTCAATCTCTATTTTTATTTTGAACCAAATAAAATACTGAGATATAATTCAGTCATGTACATCCTATACCAAACACAATACATACACTTAATTAAATTTCTGTCTCTAAATTTCAGTCTCTTTTTCAAACGCTATTTTAAAGTCCCACTTTTTTACAACACCTTCTTCACAATACTAATTAATTTCTAATCGTCAAATACATATTTAAAAATATTTAAAATTTATTTTTATCCTTAACAAATTTTCAATAAGTTTTATTATAAAATAATTAAAAAAATACTATAATAAATTTTATTATTATTGTCGTTCTTGTTAATAATACATTTTAGAAAAAATTTTATTCTCCTTCTCTAAGAGATATTAAAATGATATTCTCCTCCCCTCTATTTGTAAAATATACATTTTCTTTTCTTATAATTCTTAAAAAACTTCCTCGTTAATCCATTTAACATTTTTTGTGTTAACTACCATTAATTTTATCCATTTTTTAAGAAAAATATTTTTTTTATAAAAATATTCTTTAACAAAAATTTTATTTTTTGTAATAAAATTTTGTCTACCAAAATACTTATATTTGTCATCTATTCTAGTCTTTGGTGGAGTTACCATTTTTAAATTCAAAAATAATAATAACCTGCTACAGTGTTAATTACGCTATCCCATTAACCCAATAAATTAACTACTGGGACCTATTTATTACTTTTCGGCAATTTCAACAGCAAATAAAAGGCACGGAAGAATTCGCCGAATTGAATTATTTAGTATACACATTCGTTTAGCTAGGCCGACCTGGCTCACTGTCGAAAAAATCATAGGTGAGATATATATTTATTTGTCTTAATTTAATTATTTTTTACGTAATAATAACAATTGTTACCTGACTTCCCGAGGATACTAACAATATGAATGGTGATGATAATACCTAGTACTATTGTTAGAATCGTAATAAAAAAAACGAT
This sequence comes from Arachis ipaensis, assembly GCF_000816755.2. Classification (NCBI taxonomy): domain Eukaryota; kingdom Viridiplantae; phylum Streptophyta; class Magnoliopsida; order Fabales; family Fabaceae; genus Arachis; species Arachis ipaensis. The sequence continues at coordinate 24,274,125 of NC_029791.2, read as the reverse complement.
AATGATCATAATTATCAGAAAAATGTGAATGAGAATAATAGTAATAAACATAAAAATAATAATAGTAATAATTATAATTTTAATAATGGGTTTTTTTAATAATAAAATAAAAAATTATTTTTTTTAAATATGATTTTTGGATTTTAATTCTTCACATAAGATTTTTTTTTTTTTTTTTTTTGTATTTGGACAAGTTCGTCGGACTCCGACAAACTCTATAAAAATTAGCAAATTCGCCTTACCCCGGCGAACTCTACTCAAATTTTTTGAAACCCGCATTTTTAATCCATATCATTGTCTAAAAAATAGTATATAGATCTAAGGGAGTGGATCCTCTCCAGTGAAAAAAATTGGATGGTATCCAGTGTTTAATCTCACATTTCATTGCTCTCTCTCCTCTTTAATTTTGGTCCCACTTGTAGAATTAAAGGTGAGAGATCAGACTTTATTCTCTTAAGTATCAAAAAAATTGGAGAGGATCCATTTTTCAAATAGTATATAAGAATACACAAAAAAATACACGGACAACAAGGCATGGCTTCTTCAAGAATTTTTTTAATTATAAATTAAAAAAAACAAGTCATATTTAACAATGGCAATCATGGTTATCGTCTC
>NC_029791.2:24272563-24272887 GCF_000816755.2 Arachis ipaensis | reverse complement strand
CCGGTGTACCTATGTATTTTAGAAACGATAACAATGGTTGCTATTGTTAAATATGACTTATTTTTTTAATTTATAATTAAAAAATCTTGGAAGAAGCCATACGTTGTCCGTGTATTTTTGTATACCCCTATCTACTGTTTGTAAATTAATATACTATTTTCTAGATGATGATATGGATTAAAAGTGCGTGTTTTAAAAAACTTGAATGGAGTTCGCCCGGATCCAACAAACTTACTTAAATGCCCAAAAAAATCGTATTTAGAGAATTAAAGTTCAAAAATCATGTTTAAAAAAATTATATTATTTTATTATAGAAAAAAATCC
>NC_029791.2:24262298-24272361 GCF_000816755.2 Arachis ipaensis | reverse complement strand
TAAATTTATTTCTTTAGAAAATAATTATCATGACTTGTTAAGTTAGTTTCAACCACTATAAACAATTTTAAATGAAGTCAAATTGTCAGAAAAAAAAAGGGTTAAATACAATTTTGGTCCTTAAAGTAGAGATTGAAAATTTTTTTCGTCCTCAATTTTTTTTGCTTACAAAATCATCTCTAAGGTTTAATTTATTTTTAAAATTGTCTTTTTTACCAAAATTTTAATTTTTATTACGAAATTATCCTTAATTAAAAAAATATAGAATAAAAAAAAAGAACATAGCTTTGATGCATTTGTTGATTGATGACAGATGACCAAAAGGCTTGGAGGAAAGTTGAAGAAAGGGGATGGCAGCAATGGAAATGAAGGCAGCAAAACCACCCTGGGAAGAGCTCAAGTTTGTGCCAACGTTTGCCTCAAACTTGAGGTCAAACGTTGGCTTAAGAACAAGCCCTGGAGAAGCCAACGTTTGCACCAACGTTTGCCTCAAACTTGAGATCAAACATTGGTTCAAGATTATATCCTGGAGAAGCCAAAGTTTGCGCCAACGTTTGCCTCAAACTTGAGGTCAAACGTTGGTGCAACAATAAGCCCTGAAGAAGCCAAAGTTTGCGCCAACGTTTGCCTCAAACTTAAGGTCAAACGTTGGCTCAAAAACTAACCCTGGGGAAGCAATGTTTGCGCCAACGTTTGCCTCAAACTTGAGGTTAAACGTTGGCTCACAAATACACCAGGGGAGGCTTAAACGTTTGCGCCAACATTTGCCTCAAACTTGAGGTCAAACGTTGGCACAATTACTATACCAGGGGGACTTAAAGTTTGCGCCAACGTTTGCCTCAAACTTGAGGTCAAATGTTGGCTGCAACATGGCCTTGGAGGGAGCACGTTTGAGCTCACGTTTGACCTCAAACGTGAACTCAAACGTGAGTGACAGAAAGAGCACTGTTCTGCATAATTTTTAACACTCCAACGTTTGAGTTAAAGTTTGCCTCAAACTTTGACTCAAACTTAAAGGCTCCAAAGTCCAAATTGCAAACGGATTTCTTCTCAAGTCCAAGAGCAACCAACTGAGGCTATCTTCAATCCAATTCCATCAAGGCCAAGGCCCAAATTCAAGGCTTCAAGACCATTAGAAGAAAGTGTATAAATAGAAATTAGTTTGATTTAGAATGGGAGCTGGATTTTCACTTTGAACTTTTTACCTCTTTTAGAAATTTTCTTTCGGTAACTTTGATTTTGGATCTGGGAGGAGAATTGAATTCTCTTCCCCTCTGGGTTTTCTTATTTTCATTTTCTGCAAAACTTTACTCGAGTCTTGGGTGTTGAGAATTGAGGAAATTCTGTCTCAATCTCACCTTGGGATCTTTCTCTGTTTTCGTTTCACTGCACCATTTGAGGAATTGAGATTTGAATTTATTTCTTCTACTGTTTGATTTTGAATTCACTTGCAATTGATTTCTGAATTGGATCAAGGAAGGTAGTGAGATCTAGATTTAGTTTTCTTGTCTCTTGACCCCTGAGATATGAAATTTCCTTTCTGTTCATCTGCTAAGGCTTCTTCAAGCCAATTTACAGTTTCCGTTTGAGATCTACTTCAATTCAATCCATCTTTTACTCTTCTGCTTATCGCAAGTTACTTTCCTTTGTTTAATTCTTGCAATTCCCGTTCCCAATTTCTTTTATAATTCAAGCAATTTACATTTCTTGCACTTTAAGTTTCAGTCATTTATATTTCTTGCAATCTAAGTTTCCGCAATTTATGTTACTTGCACTTTAAGATTCAGTTCCTTTACTTTCTTTGTCCTTTAATTTACAGTCAATTACCCCTCTCCTTTTACAATTCATGCAATTTAGCTTCTGTCAAATACAAATCACTCAAATCAACTCTTGCTTGCTTGACTAAATCAACCATTAAACTAAAATTGCTCAATCCTTCAATCCCTGTGGGATCGACCTCACTCACGTGAGTTATTATTACTTGATGCGACCCGGTACACTTGCCGGTGAATTTTGTGTTGGAACGTTTTCCACACATAAAGTTTTTGGCGCCGTTGCCGGGGATTGATTAGGTTAACAATGATTAAGTGAGGTGGTGGTCTAGATTAAGCACTTTTTCTTTTTCTTTTTACTAAGCATACTAACTGTTTGAATTTTTGCTTAAGCTAACACTAACTTCACTCTAGCAATAGAGTGCTTAATTTTGGTTCCTGGTTCTGTGTTTATGTCAGGAGGAAGAAGCGATGAATCCACACCTTTTGATCTTGAAACACTTTGGAGGTTGAGAAGAGAACCAAGAAATGGAGGAAAATCCAACAAATCCACAAGTGGGAATGGCCAATGACAATGGTCAGCCATAAAGGAGAGTATTGGCTTCATATACATTTGCTAATCCAAGGCATTGTGGGAGTAGCATCCTTACCCCAAATGTCGATGCAAATAACTTTGAATTGAAGCCCCAACTTATCATATTGGTGCAAAACAATTGCTCATACGGAGGAAGTCCAATAGAAGATCCAAACCAGCATCTCTCCACCTTCTTGAGAATTTGTAATACAGTAAAGTCCAATGGTGTGCATCCAGAAACATATAAATTACTGTTGTTCCCATTCTCATTGAGGGAGAAAGCTGCTCAATGGCTTGAAACCTTTCCACAAGGAAGCATCACTAGTTGGGAGGATCTAGTGAATAAATTTTTGGCTAAGTTCTACCCCTTTCAAAGGATCATCAAGCTCAAGACTGAGGTGCAAACCTTCACACAAATGGATGCTAAATCTCTCTATGAGACATGGGATAGGTATAAGGCCCTGATTAGAAAATATCTCCCTGAAATGTTTAATGAATGGGACATCCTTCAAAACTTTTATGAAGGTTTGACTATGAAAGCTCAGGAAGCACTAGATCATTCAGCATGAGGCTCCTTACAATTGATGAAGACAGCAGAGGAGGCTCAAAACCTCATTGATATGGTGGAAAACAATCAATACTTCTTTGCTCATCAAAGACAACGCCAACCATCACAAAGGAAAGGAGTGCTAGAATTGGAAGGAGTGGACACCATCCTAGCTCAAAACAAGATAATGCAGCAGCAGATTCAACAACAACTTGAGCAGATGGCTAAAAAGATTGATAGCTTACAAGTTGTAGCGGTAAATACAAGCCAACCATCAACCACATGGGGGCAAAATGAAGAAAACCAAGAAGATCAGCAGCAAGAACAACCTCAATATGTTCACAACCAAGGCTCAGGCCAAAATGAAGTTTATGGTAACACCTACAATCCATCCTAGAAGAACCATCCAAATCTCAAATGGGGAGACAATCACACTCAGACTCAACAGCCATGGCAAAAGAATTCAACCCAAAATAGTTGGAAAAACACAAACCACAATAACCAGCAGAATAATAACCAAAATACATATAGAAAACCACAAAACACGTACCCCAACCCTAACCATCATCCATCCAATAATCAACCCACCAACCAAAACACTTACCATCAACCCTCAACATCCCACAACCAACCAATCTCACAAGACTCTCAAAGGATCACCAATTTGGAGCTCTTAATGGAGAAAATGATGAAGCACCAAGAGATGACAACAAAAAACAAGAAGCTTCAATCAAAAATCTTGAGAGGCATATGGAACAAATGGCTAAACGAATTACAGAGATGGGGTGAGAAGCAATCAAATGCATCCCCTATTGCCACTCAAGATCACCCAAGGGACAAAGAAAAAGCTACAAAGTGGGAGGAGTGCAAAGCAATCATAGTGGGAAGTGAGAAGACTAGGGAGAAGGAAGCCATCAATCAAGAAGAACACAACAGAGAAGTTCCACAAGAAGAGACAGAAGAGAGAATTGAAGAGGAGAGAAAGACCAAGAATGCAAAAAGCTCAAAGAGAGATAAGAACATCCTTGAAAGACAGCTACAAGAGAAGAAGGAAGGGGTGAAGCCAGATGTCCCCAAACTTTCATACCCTCAGAGGCTCAAAAAAGAAAATAAGGATAAGAAATACTCAAAGTTCCTGGACATATTCAAGACACTCAGCATCAATATTTCTTTCTTAGAAGCACTTGAACAGATGCCATTATATGCCAAATTTATGAAAGAAGTGCTAACAAAGAAAAGACCCTTGAAGGAAGGACATATTGTTGAAATGACAACAGAGTGTAGTGCTATTCTCCAAAGAGGTCTACCAGAGAAGAAGGATGATCCTGGAAGGTTTTATATACCTTGTACCATAGGAGACATAACTATAAAAAAATCATTATGTGACCTTGGTGCAAGCATAAACTTGATGCCTCTATCTCTTATGAGGAAGCTTCAAATTTTTGAACTGAAACCCACTCGAATAGCTCTTCAAATGGCTGACAAGTCCATTCAGCAAGAACTTGGAGTTGTAGAGAATGTGCTGGTAAAAGTGGGGAAATTCCTTCTCCCAGCTGATTTTGTCATCTTGGATATGGAGGAAGACCCTAACACTCCCATCATCCTGGGGAGGCCTTTTCTGGCTACGGGCAAAGCATTGATAGATGTTGAAAAAGGGGAATTATTGTTGAGAGTGCATGATGAGCACCTAGCATTCCATGTTATTAAAACCCTGCATGAGCCCACTCAAGAAGAAGATTGTATGAAGGATAAAGCCAGTGACCAAAGCTTGAAAGAGGCATTCAATGAGTTAACTCCAATACTTCTAAATCCATGCTTGAAAGAGGTAGAGATGGTGCAACAGACCAAAGAAATCAAGGAGGAACTAGATCCAAAACCCTCAGATGAGAACCTCGACACTCCAGATAAAGAACCACCAAAGCATGAATTATCTTCTGAGAAAGAAAAGAAGAAGAGACCAAAAGGGTGGAGAAACAAGAAAATCCCCACTGAAGGCTTCTCACCAGGGGATAAAGTGATGTTAAACACCCAACTAATGAAGATGTGTCCACAATTATCTGAGTATTACACTGTGAACCGGATCCTTTCACTTGAACACCTAGAGATCATCAAAGAGGAGACCGGAAGGAAGTTCACAGTAAGAGGAGAAAAGCCAAGGCACTATGATTTTCAGCCTCCATGATCAAAGAACAATATGTCAAGCTAGTGACAATAAAGAAGCGCTTGTTGGGAGGCAACCCAACCTGAGGTAGTTATCTTTTCATAGCTATTTGAATAAAAAGGTTAATTAGTTTTATCTATAGTGCAAGAAGCTAAGTTTGGTGTTGCACACCAAAACAATCTAAGGGAGAATGAAGGATTCTAAGTTTGGTGTTCCACCAAAATCTCATCATAAAACATATTCTCACCTTCTACATAATGCTAGCTTCAAGCAATTAGATGAACCATTTAACCAAGTTGTTGTTTCCTAATTTTTGGTTCTATTACTTTTAGCAAAGACAGAAGGGTCCCACACATGGTTAACTTGTTGCATAAGAAGCATTGGCAAGGACTAAGTTTGGTGTTCACACACCAAAGTAAGTTCAAAAGCCCATAAATAAGCTTTGCATACTAACCAGTTGTCTTAAGGGCTTGAGAAGCAAGCAACTTTTGAGACTCATGCAGGAATATGGCCAACATTTGAAGACAATCTGCATTATGACTCAAAAGGGACACAACAGAAGGAAGAATGAAAAGCTGCAACCTAACAGGTTGTATTTACACTTGATCCTTATTGTTGTGAAATGTTTCAATCTAGGGATTCCTTCATGACTGGCTAAAGTGTTCATTTGGTTGCAAGTGAAATTGTTTGTCAAGAATGCTGATATGCATAATAATTATCATCCTTCATTACCTTGAATTTTGTTTTGTTTTCCATGTGCCTGAATAAAAGAGAAATGTTTGAATTAGGAAGTAAATATCCAATGTTGCAAAAGTGAGAATGAAAGTCAGTGGTGGTATTTGTTGATTTAATGCATGGTTCATAAAATAAATGCTGCATAATGACATGTTCCTTGAAGCCTAAGCTAGTTTGCTGCTATAATCTTTCAATTAATGAAAGTCCCTTAAGAATGGTTTGATGCATTTGTTGATTGATGACAGGTGACCAAAAGGCTTGGAGGAAGGTTGAAGAAAGGGGATGGCAGCAATGGAAATGAAGGCAGCAAAACCACCCTGAAAAGAGCTCAAGTTTGTGCCAACATTTGCCTCAAACTTGAGGTCAAACGTTGACTTAAGAACAAGCCCTGGAGAAGCCAACATTTGCACCAACGTTTGCCTCAAACTTGAGGTCAAACGTTGGTTCAAGATTATACCCTAGAGAAGCCAAAGTTTGCACCAACGTTTGCCTCAAACTTGAGGTCAAACATTGGTGCAACAACAAGCCCTGGAGAAGCCAAAGTTTGCGCCAACGTTTGCCTCAAACTTGAGGTCAAACGTTGGCTCAAAAACTAACCCTAGCGAAGCAACGTTTGCGCCAACGTTTGCCTCAAACTTGAGGTCAAACGTTGGCTCACAAATACACCAGGGGAGGCTTAAACGTTGGCACAATTACTATACCAGGGGGACTTAAAGTTTGCGCCAACGTTTGCCTCAAACTTGAGGTCAAACGTTGGCTGCAACATGGCCTTGGAGGGAGCACGTTTGAGCTCACGTTTGACCTCAAACGTAAACTCAAACGTGAGTGACAGAAAGAGCACCGTTCTGCATAATTTTTAACACTCCAACGTTTGAGTTAAAGTTTGCCTCAAACTTAAAGGCTCCAAAGTCCAAATTGCAAACGGATTTCTTTTTAAGTCCAAGAGCAACCAACTGAGGCTATCTTCAATCCAATTCCATCAAGGCCGAGGCCCAAATTCAAGGCTTCAAGACCATTAGAAGAAAGTGTATAAATAGAAGTTAGTTTGATTTAGAATGGGAGCTGGATTTTCACTTTGAACTTTTTACCTCTTTTAGAATTTTTCTTTCGGTAACTTTGATTTTGGATCTAGGAGGAGAATTGAATTCTCTTCCCCTCTGGGTTTTCTTATTTTCATTTTTTGAAAAACTTTACTCGAGTCTTGGGTGTTGAGAATTGAGGAAATTCTGTCTCAATTTCATCTTGGGATCTTTCTCTGTTTTCGTTTCACTGTACCATTTGAGGAATTGAGATTTGAATTTATTTCTTCTACTGTTTGATTTTAAATTCAATTGAAATTGATTTCTGAATTGGATCAAGGAAGGTAGTGAGATCTAGATTTAGTTTTCTAGTCTCTTGACCCCTGAGCTCTGAAATTTCCTTTCTGTTCATCTGCTAAGGCTTCTTCAAGCCAATTTACAGTTTCTGTTTGAGATCTACTTCAATTCAATCCATCTTTTACTCTTCTGCTTATCGCAAGTTACTTTCCTTTGTTTAATTCTTGCAATTCCCATTCCCAATTTCTTTTATAATTCAAGCAATTTACATTTCTTGCACTTTAAGTTTCAGTCATTTACATTTCTGGCAATCTAAGTTTCCGCAATTTATGTTACTTGCACTTTAAGATTCAGTTCCTTTACTTTCTTTGTCCTTTAATTTACAGTCAATTACCCCTCTCCTTTTACAATTCATGCAATTTAGCTTCTGTCAAATACAAATCACTCAAATCAACTCTTGATCGCTTGACTAAATCAACCACTAAACTAAAATTGCTCAATCCTTCAATCCCTGTGGGATCGACCTCACTCACGTGAGTTATTATTACTTGATGCGACCCGGTACACTTGCCGGTGAGTTTTGTGTTGGAACGTTTTCCATACATCGTTCGGTCTTCGCCACCACCGCTGCTCCTCGTCGTTCGGTCTTTGCTGCCAGATCTCGCCGCTCCTCTTCCTTGCGTTCTACTTCACTGGCAGCGGCATGCACGGCGACGGCTTCAACCTACCGTGACGACGACGGTGGCCAGGCTCCCTTCCAGCAACAATGACATGCATGAACGGCGGCAGCAGTTTCTCGCTTTTCATGTCGCGTCGTCAAATCGTCGTTTATCCCCAATTTTACTTCTGTTTCTAGTTTTGTTAATCAGATTGTTAATCCACCAATTTTGATTCTGATTCTGATTTTGTTAATCACATTGTTTTCAATTTTGATTATTTGTTCTTCTATTTCTGTTACTTCCACATCTGATTCTGCTTCTGTTTCTAATTTTGATGTTTTTGATTTTGCTTCTATTTCTAATTCTGCATCTGATTCTTTGTTCTTTTAGTTTTGATGCTTCTGTTACTTTAGTTTCTGCTTCTTTTTCTATTTCCAATTTTGCTTCAACTTTTGTTTTCAATTCTGCTTATGTCTGCTTCATTGTTATTGCTGAAGAAGAAAAATAAGAAGAGATGGCTTCATTGTTTTTGTTTTTGATTCATTGTTCTTGTGTTTCATTATTTTTTCTTTTGATTCATTGTTGCTGATTTTATTGTTGTTGTTGTTGCTGTTGATGGAGAGAACGAAAAAGAAGAATAGAAATTGGGTATTTTGTTGAAGAAGGAGAAGAGTATTTTGGTTTGAAGGAAGGTTTTGAAAATAAGTTAAACTTTAGGAACGATTTTGTAAGAAAAAATAGTTGAGAACAAAAAAAATTTTCAATCTCTACCTTAAAAATTAAAATTGTAATTAACTCGAGAAAAAATAGTCAGATTACTAGCAAATTTTTTTTTTTAATTTGAAGAATAAATTTGAAGTAAGAAAAACAGGTTGAAGTGAGCCCATTTTTTTTTTTTAATTTGAATCGATTATTGCTTAAAAATGAAAAGTAAAGGTAACCGATTTTTTTTTCGGTTTGAACGGATTATTTTGAAAGGAAAAAAAAAGTTGAAGTAAACGAATTTTGTTGTAAAATAATTTTTTTTAGGAAAGAAAAAATAGGTGAATCAAGGCCTGTGGTATAAAAATATAGATGTTTAAAAATACTCATGAAATAATATTACAGAAAGTCAATTTTAAGGATGAAATTTTTTTTATTAAAAAGAAAGAAATGATGAAAAATAAGAAATCACAAATCAAAACTCTTAAAGATTTGTTTGGTTTGTATTTTTATTTTTATTTTTAGTGTTTCTGTTTTTTATTTATTTTTAGTAATTTTTATTTTTTAGATTTTGTAAAAAAAAGTAAAAACAATAAAATTTTATTTTTTGTTTTTATTTTTTTCACAAAATAAAAAAAACAAAAAATACTGAAAATAAAAATACAAACCAAATGTATGCTAGTTGTCATAAATTTACTTCTTTCCATTTAAACATATTTATGAACCCAAGACTAAAATATTCATTAATTCCAAATATTTTTTGGACATTAAAAGTTTTTAAAATATTTTTTTGAGTAAATAGTCAAATTCGTCCTCAAAATATTACTTGTTTTTTAAATTGGTTTTCGAAGGAATTTTTTAATCAAAATTGTCCTTTAAAGATTTTAAGTTAATCATGTTAGTCATTCTGTCACTTTTTTTATTGATAGTGTTAAAATTTGCTAATATGACACGTTAAGTGACACCACAACACACACCTACAAGTCTTAATTGACTATTAACATAATAAATTTATGAAATTAGATCAAATCAAAACCTAATTGAAAGGAGAACTTAAGACATTCAAATTCCTCAATTAGGGGTTGATTTGATATAATTTCGTAAACTAATTATGTTAATAGTCAATTAGGACCACTAGGTGTGTGTTGTAATGTTATTTAATGTACTATATTTACAGACTCTGACGTCGTTAGCAATGAAAGTGACGAAATGACTAATATGACTAATTTAAAATCTTTAAAATACAAATTTGATTAAAAAATATATTTCAAAGACCAATTTAGAGAACAAGTAATCTTTTAGAGATTAATTTAACTATTTACTCATTCTTACTCCATAAAAAAACGTCCTTTAAACAAAGAGAAAATTCCATTCTCCTCTAAGATATATTAAAATGACACTCCCCTCTCTTCTATTTGTAAAATATATATATTTTTCTCCCTTGTAACTTTTAAAAAACCTCCTCTTTAATCCATTTAAATTTTTTTGTGTTAACTACCGTTAACTTTATCTATTTTTAAAGAAAAAATAATTTTTTTTTACAAAAATACCATTTAATAAAAATTTTATCTTTTGTGATAAAATTTTGTTTATCAAA
>NC_029791.2:24260329-24262250 GCF_000816755.2 Arachis ipaensis | reverse complement strand
TAATTATATTAATTTTAATTACTTTAATTAATTAATTAAGTGAAAACACAATAGAGACTAAATTTAGTTTCTCTTAATGGAGAAGAGAGAAATGTTTTGAGTTTTTATTTACTATTTATGACGTAAAAACTGATGTAAAGTTATTTTTTATGACAGGTAAACCATAAATAGAAATTGAAATGAATTTTCTACCAAAGATGGTCTAAGAAACTTGCAAGTACAAATATCTAGTTGAACAATAATGTAAAATTCTCATATTTTATTGGTACATAACAATTAAACTTATATATTAGCATGTCCACACGTATTAAAGTCTAATGTATTATTATTATTATTATTATCCTTTTCGTTCCTCTCATAATCCAAATGATAATGGACAGAATTTAAACTGTTACGGCCTGGCCCAAATTCACGCGGGTCAACCCGACCCGAGTTCTCGCCGACCCAGTAATGCACCCTCCACCCGACCCGGACACGCGTCCCGTACGGCTTGCATACAGCCGTGGGACAACACCTTTGAGGGTATGGGCCTGCCCACTGAAAGGGCCCACTACTGACATGTATATAAGGGGGAGACTGGCTCTCCCCCCGAGGTACGTCATATTCACACACCATTTCCTCTCCGCCTGCACATATTCTGACAAGAGCATCGGAGTGTCTTTGCAGGTGGCACCCCCCCTCTACACCAGGATCTCGGAACGTCGACTGCTCCAGCTCCAACTCCGCAACCCGGAACCAGGCGATACCCCACCTCTCCAACCCAACAACCTCTCTGAATCGTCCGGTACCCGAGCTACCAAACATTGGCGCCATCTGTGGGGATTTCGCCTGAATGGATGTCATACTTGGTCCTGGAGAGCCTCTCCACCATCACAAGCGTTGACCTCAGGGTCCTGACCCGAACCGTCCGGTATCCGATCTACCGAACATTGGCGCCGTCTGTGGGGAAACGTTCATGGATTTCGTGCTGGTCCAGACTGGGACAGGTTCCGAGGTAGCGCCTCCCATACTCGGGGGAGGCGCCGTCGCGACGGAATCCCGGCAACAGCAACGGTCGCCCCCGAGGGATGCGACACAGACTCACGAGAGACGCCCCTTCGGGGAGACGGGTGATAACCACGCCAGGATAATGCAAGAACTACGCCATAGAATGCAGGACTTAGAGCGCCGGCTAGCAGAAAGAGAGCGCGACCAACGCTCCCAAGAACGGAGTCCCACCCGTTCCCGTTCGAGGAGCCGCTCGAGGCGCACGCCGAGCCCCCAGTACGAGTCGGAGAGCACTGGGGGGCGAGTACGCCCCAGAAGGAGAAGTCGCGACCCCATCATCTACGCCCGACACGAAAGGCGGCGCGCGTCGAACAGAGGCAACGAGGAAGCCCACCGCGAGAACAATGAGTCGAGAAGAACTACCCGAGGACCCGTCATAATAGGAGCGACCCCTTTCCACCGCTCTGTACTCGAGGTCCGACTACCAAAACACTTCGACAAACCGACAGACATGAAATATGACGGAACGCAAGACCCCCTGGAACACTTGACGGCCTTTGAGGCCAGGATGAACCTAGAAGGGGTGGGAGATGAGGTCAGATGCCGCGCCTTCCCAGTCACCTTAGCGGGCCCAGCAATACGGTGGTTTAACAACCTCCCGCAAGGCTCGGTGACCCAATTTTCCGACATCAGCCACGCCTTCTTGGCTCAGTTCACAACCAGGATTGTCAAAGCCAAACACCCAATTAATCTGCTGGGGGTAACACAGAGACCCGGAGAGCCGACCAGGAAGTACCTGGACCGTTTTAATGACGAGTGCTTGGAAATTGACGGTCTGACGGACTCGTTTGTGTCTAACGAACGGACTCTCGAATGAGGACTTCAGGAAACACCTCACCACAAAGCCCGTCTGGACAATGCAAGAGATCCAGTG
>NC_029791.2:24257730-24259989 GCF_000816755.2 Arachis ipaensis | reverse complement strand
CCAAACCGTTCCCCCGAGTTGGGAAGTTCACCAACTACACCCCCCTCACGGCATCGATCACTGAAGTTTACCAACAGATAGCAGAAAAGGGGATACTGTCGAAGCCCCGACCACTGAAGGACAGGACGGGAGGAAACAAGAACCTCTACTGCGAGTATCACAAGGGTTACGGGCACAAGACCCAAGACTGCTTTGACCTAAAGGATGCCCTCGAGCAAGCTATCAGGGACGGCAAACTCGCCGACTTCTCCCACCTTATAAGGGAACCAAGGAGACGCAACCGGGACAACGACAACGAAGACAGATCCCGACCAACAAGACGACGACAGGAACCAGAGGGTGACGACCACGGTCTCATGGTGGTAAACGTGGTGACGGCCAGGAATACCGCCCCGAGGTCGAAATCGGCGCAAAAGAAAGATGCCAAGGTCCTAGCGGTCTCCACCTCACCTGTTAGAAGTCTTAAGGGTCTCCCACCTATCTCTTTCGGCCCGGAGGACCAATGGTTTGACGAGGTACCAGAAAGCCCGCCCATGGTCATCACGGCTAGGGTCGGAACTGGCCTCGTCAAACGAATCCTGGTAGACACGGGGCAGACTCAAACATCATGTTCCGAAACATTTTCGATGCCCTGGGATTGAGAGATTCCGACCTGACGACCCACCAGCACGGTGTGGTAGGGTTAGGAGACCACTTCATCAAGCCAGACGGAATCATCACACTCCCGACCTCTGTGGGACAAGGGCAAAGACGGAGGACAATCATGGCAGACTTTGTAATATTACGAGATTCGACGGCTTATAACATCATCCTGGGGAGAAAGACCATTAACGACCTGGGAGCAGTTATCAGTACGAAACTACTGGTGATGAAGTTCATCACCGATGACGGATCCGTGGGATCCCTCCGGGGCGACTTGGAAATGGCGGTCGCTTGCGACCACGCCAGCCTTTCTCTCAGGAAAAAATCCAAGGAAGCGTCAGGGGTTTTCCTGGCCGACCTGGACGCCAGGGTAGACGACAAACCCAGACCAGAGCCAGAAGGAGACTTGGAAAAGTTCAGAGTCGGCGAGGAGGACGATAAATTCACATTCATAAACAGAAACCTCCCGCACGAAATAAAAGAGCCTTTGATGGAGATGATCAGGGCTAATGCCGATCTCTTTGCCTGGACACCTGCCGACATGCCAGGGATAGACCCACAGCTCATGTCGCATCACCTGGCCGTAAAGGCAGGAGCCAAACCAATGGCCCAGAGAAGGAGGAAAATGTCACAGGAAAGGGCGGACGAGGTAGCCAAGCAAACGGCCAGCCTCTTAGAAGCGGGATTCATCCGGGAACTGGACTACTCGACTTGGTTGTCGAATGTGGTTCTGGTTAAAAAACACAACGGGAGGTGGAGAATGTGCGTAGACTACTCTGACCTCAACAAGGCTTGTCCCAAGGACTGCTACCCCCTACCTAATATTGATGCACTCGTCGACGCAGCGGCAGGGTACAGATATCTGAGTTTCATGGACGCCTACTCAGGGTACAATCAGATACCGATGCACCGACCCGACGAGGAAAAAACGGCGTTCATAACGCCAGGGGGCATCTATTGTTACAAGATAATGCCATTTGGTCTAAAAAATGCAGGAGCCACATACCAAAGGTTGATGAATAAGATATTCAGCGAACTCCTGGGCAAAACAGTGGAAGTCTATGTAGATGACATACTCGCAAAGACCGCACGACCTGACGATCTCCTGAGCGACCTTAACGACGTTTTTTCGTCCCTACGACAACACGACATGAGGGTTAATCCGCTCAAATGCGCGTTCGCCATGGAGGCCGGAAAGTTCCTGGGCTTCATGATCACTCAAAGAGGAGTGGAAGCCAATCCCGAAAAATGCCAAGCGGTCCTTCAAATGAAGAGTCCGGGTTGCATCAAAGACGTCCAGAGACTTGCTGGGAGATTGACAGCTTTGTCCCGTTTTCTCGGCGCATCGGCAGCAAGGGCCCTACCTTTCTTCAATTTAATGAGAAAGGGAATGACGTTCGAATGGACACCGGCGTGCGAAGAGGCATTCAACCACTTCAAGCAAATCTTGGCGGCACCACCAGTCCTCGGGAAACCCAGAGCCGGAGAACCGCTCTACCTCTACCTATCAGTAACCGAGGAAGCGCTTGCCGCGATCCTCGTTACAGAAGAAGCAAAGACACAACAGCCCGTCTACTTCGTGAGCAGAGCACTCCAGGGACCAGAGCTGAGGTACAG
>NC_029791.2:24244026-24257606 GCF_000816755.2 Arachis ipaensis | reverse complement strand
GGGATAAAGCAAAAGTTCTCCTCAGTAGAACACCCCCAAACAAACGGACAGGTAGAGGCCGCAAACAAAGTCATCCTTCTTGGTCTAAAGAAGCGCCTAGACAGTAAGAAGGGAAACTGGGCTGACGAACTCCCCTCCGTCTTATGGTCCTACCGGACAACCGAGCAAAGCGCCACGGGAGAAACCCCCTTTCGCCTAACATACGGGGTCGACGCGGTGATACCAGTCAAAATCGGCGAACCAAGCCCCCGACTACTACTCGCGGGCATGAGCGAAGCGGTCGAGAAAGACCTGATCGAGGAAACAAGGGAGATGGCTCACCTAACAGAAACGGCGCTGAAACAAAGAATAGCCCTGCGTTACAACGCAAAAGTCCTCAAACGAGACTTCGAAGAAAGGGACCTCGTCCTGCGACGCAGCGACATCGGCGTCCCGACCCAGCCTAGCCAGATAGTTAATATTTGCCCTGTCCACATGATTAATTCATCTTGTTTACTTACTTTGTCAAATACTTGCACAACTAACGAGTAATTTTCACTTGTTCAAATTTTTATTTGTTAAAACTTTCTTACTTCATACCTGTTTCTCATGACCAAAACCTAAAACGGCACCCCGGGATTGATCACCCCGGGAGCCAGACGGCTCATAGGCCTCAACCAATTCGAAGACTACGCGACCAAATCGGTCCGAACTGCCACCAAATGCGAAAACGGCGAGACGGGCACAAGAAATAAGCCCGCCCAGAATAAACGGTAACACGATAACGGCAACACGACAAAATAACGAAACAAGCAAAAATCGTAGCAATCAAATGACGATAACTTATAAAGCGTCAAAATATGGAACGGACAAGTAAATTGTTCAGGACAAACAAAACGACAAAATATCAACAGATTGTTCAGCAAATGCACTACAAAATATCCTAAGTTACAAGACTTCACTTCCGCGGCATATCAACAATTTTCCCGTCCTGGATAGTCTTGAAAACACCAATTGACGACGTCTCGAAATTAGGAGCAGCAATCTTCAGCTGAGCCTTCAGGGCATCTTCGGTCATCAAGATAGCATTCTTCCCTTGCTCCTTGGCCACCTTAAGCTTCTTCTTAAGCTCAACGGCCTCTGCCTTAGCGGCCTTCGCCTCCGAGACAGCCTGCTCCCGCTCCTTTTCCAAGGCGACAACCCGACCCTGAGCGGCGTTCAGTTGACCTTCCAATGTCATCTCACGCTCAAGAAGCCGGGCCACGGTCTCATCGGACGCCTTCAACCTCTCCGCAACAAACGACGACTTCTCCTCAGCAGCATTAAGCTTTCCCCCTATCTCGGACAGCTGACAATGGCCTCGTAGTTGGCCTCTTCGTCAGTACCCCCACACAAGTAGCCGGCTTGCCGGAACTCCGTCAATTCCTCCAAACCCATCTGGTTGGGGGAACTCCTTATATCGTCAGTCACCCAAGCATACGGGTCGTAAGCCGCAGCAGATCCGGAAGACCGGGAGACAACGCGAGGCATACCTACAGCGGGGTACCACTCCGTTAGTCTATGAGGTCGGGAGCCCGAAAAAACTCAGAAACTACACCTTTTCAACTCAATCATGACCAGATACGGCTAAAAACTACGCCTACCTCACAAACCACCCAAAAAAGCCTATCCTAGAATGGTACCCCTTCCCTAACTCACCTACCCCAGCACTGAAAAACCTCTCAACAAAAATAAACCAGCCATGCAACAAACGCAAACAGCAATCACACAACAACAGAACATAACACAGATACCAGAAGAAAGAAACCAGAAGATTACTTGGAACGATGAAGGAAATCTGGACTGAAAGTTGAAGCAAGAGGGAGTTCGCACAGGAAGCTTTGGATGTTAGGGAGAGAAGAAGTTGGAAATGATAAGAGTGGGAGGTGGATAGGGAGAAAACTGTTTAAAAACCACCCCCAAAAGCGCGAAAGGAAGCAAGGGAAACCGTCCGGTATCCGATCTATCGAACATAAACATTTGAAAGGAGGAACATCATGTTTCGTTCCGGAAATGGGACCCCCCTCTCCATGATTACAATTTGGTCTCCAAGTCCAAGATAATGAGAGTGGTTACGTTGCACACTATCACTATTACACGTCTATTTCTTTTGAATAACTTTAAAATTAAGATGTAGAAGTATTTCTCATCATTGAAAAAATGAAAGAAAGAAAGAAAGAAAAACAAGTTACGAATTCATAGTCCTTTTTTAATAAGCACAACGAAAAACCATTTTGTTTGAAATTTGAGTTCAAAAAAAAAAATAGTATAATTGCCCTTAACTATTACTACTTCCATGGTGTTCAAAGGATAACTGTAGCGTAAATTAGATTAATTGAGTCATAATTCACAAGTACTTGAATGCATGTCAAGCAAGCATTTTACAAATATAAAAAATAATATTAGCTATTCAATCAAAACTTTATTGAGTAACCGCAAAAGATGACAATGGCGGAGGGTATTAGATAAGATGTAAATGGATCACGGCATCTCACACGGCTTACATGTCTTTAAGCTCAATTATTCAGGCCCAATTGTAAGCACTGAACTCACACAGTGACTTACCTTGTATAAAACTGAAAGGGTCATGCGTTGATGATAACCATAAACCATTGAAAGGATTATGCTTTAACTAATCCATTTCAACACTACTATCAAGTTGAAAAATAGGGACCTTTTATTTATGCAGAAGGAAATATCATACGCTCAAAAGAATCAAATATTGTTTTAACTGGAGACTGCAACAACGTATATTATTACAGTGGAAGCTTTCAATTGTTGCATATTCTTCATTCTTTGATTAACAACCATGCATTGAACGTCATTTCTACACGGCTGTAGCTACTAAAGATGATTCTCAACCTAAGGACTCAATCATGATTTTGTGTGTGTGTGAGAGAGAGAGAGAGAAAGAGAGAGATTGAGAGAGAGAAGGGCAACAAGCTCAAGATGAGAGTCAACTAGTTTGGATGTTGATCATTGGGGAAAAAAAAGGAAAGAAAAAGAATAGGGGAAAACTCTCAGACAATCAAACGGGAACAAGTAGTGTTGGTATACAGACTGAAGTTCATGGTACATCCTAACTAATCCTAACTGAGGACCTAGGTTACAATTCAAAACAAAATTTAACTTATAAGTATGTAGATACCACAAACTGACGGTAACATAACATCAACGCTCTCAAAATGACGGTTTTCTTGGGAGTAAAATGAACTACCATAATCTTTCTCTTACTGTGGGTTAATTTGTCAATCTTTCGGGGACCATTTTGTTAGCAAACTAAACTCTGGAGGCTTAAAGTAGTAGTTTACTCCTTATGTTCTGTTCTATCTGTTTTACTAGAGTTGCTTTCTGAAATTTTCAGAAACAGTTGAACCAAGGTTCAACCTTGTTCCTTGGCAATAGAAGAGTCACAGCTCTTCAGATTTCGGTCATCGTTCCAAGTTTGTCAGTCATTTAATTAGTAGCTATGCCATTCCAAACACTTTCTTATATACAAAGATACCACACCACTTGTAGAAAAATCAAACATATGGATATAACCAAAACTAAAATCAATAGGTTTTAACATGTTTATTAAGGGATAAGGATTAAATTAAAACAATCAAAGCAAATAAATTCCACCTGGCTTCATTAAAGCATGTTTAGAAATCATTGGTAGTTCGTTCCTCAAGAATTACCAAAGATACATCATATAAACATAGCAATGATGTTTCAAATGCAAAACAATCAAAATCACAAAATCACGCAACAACAAAAAAAGGGATAGAAAATAAATAGATAATGGATTTCAAGAAAAGATGCCAAAGATAAAAATTTACAGAACTTCCTTTACCTCTTAATCAAAGAAGTACAATGTTTATATATATGGTCTTAAAAACAAGCACCACTGCATTCGCACCCTCAGTGCCTATACACAACAATTCTTACATTTCCCAAACTACAAAAACTAAGCAAATTTTAAAAAAGAAAAAAAAAATTAGGATCATGGGGAGAATATAGGTGATTCAGCGAAACAAATAGGGCACCTGAGTAATCCATTCTCGTTGCACTTGCCACACGTTCTGAACTCTCCATTCTTCTCCGTATATACCTTCCTGCTACCGTCACACTCGTCGCACAGAACGAACCTCTGACCACCGCACACGTGGCACTCACCTGTATCCGCCTTGGGCAAACCTTCCAGAAGCTGCTTCAGCTCACCGGTCTCGTTCATGCAGATCACCTCCTCTTCTCCCCCAACGTATCTTCCTCCTATGAACACACACGGAAGCTTATTGGGCCCGTCCGGGCCCAATATGTGGCCCAACTCGGTTAGAAAGCTCGAGTCCATTGACACGTCACGCTCGTCAATGGGGACTCGGAAGCCGGTGAGGATCGAGAGGACCGTCCTGCAGGACTTGAACGTGTGCCTCACAACGCGTAGGGACGTGAAGTAGACCACCACACGCTGCTCCGTGCCAGGTATGTAAAGAGGGGCATTTTCGGTATTTTGTTTGGCGGTTTTGTGGTTTTGTGGTTGGAGGTTGGGTTCTGTTTCATGATGATGTTTTTCTTTGCGTCTGGGGGAGGGTAAGGATAAGGCCCTGGCAGGTTTGGGTGGTGGTGGTGGTTGTGGTGGCGGAGGTGGTTGTTGGCGGTGGGGTTGAGTGTGATTTGACCAGGAGCGGACGAGCGAGTTGGCGAGTGTGACTCGGTGGAAGACGGAGGATACTCTTTTGTTGGTTGGCGAGGAACAGAGTTGGGGTTGGGGGGCGTTGATTTGTAATTGGGGAGAATCTTCGAGGCAGAGGGATTCGACGTCCTTGAAGGAGGAACAGGAGAAGAGAGGAGAAGGAGAAAAGGTGGGGGACGATGACGATGAAGAGATCCGGACCGTTGAGTTGTTGCTGCTCCACGATCGCCACATTGAAGTGCGGTTAATGGAAATTTTGGAATATTATTCAATTCAAGGGAAGCTTTTTTGTTTTTAATAAGGTGAATTTTGGGGTGCGGTGTGGCGGTGGAGGTGAAATGGGAAATGGTATGGATGTGATGAGGGTGAATGAGTTTTTGTTGTTATCTATTTTGGGTTGATTGCTTCAAGAAGCAAAAGCGGATGGTGCTTAATTTGCAGAACTTTTTCTTTTTAATATTGTATTTGCATGCTTGCAAACTTTGGGGAGCTCCTCTGCTTTTTTTATTTTTACTTTTACTGGATAAGAAAGAGAGGGAGAGGGAGAGGGAGAGGGAGAGGTGAGATGGAGTGACAGGATTTTGAAAAAACAAAATTTTGAAAGGAAAATGAAAAGAAAATCTAACTAATCAGTTTCCGGATTTAAGGGCAGAATTTAGGAGAAGGGGCTAGTGTGTTTAAGGTTGACACTTGAGAATTGATATGGTCAAATGTGAGATAAAATTTCGATTTAATTTTGAATTAATCTCTACATACAAACTTTTTTATTATATAAGTTATACAAGTCTTGAAAATCTCTAAGAGCATCTACAATGGTGAGTTCTTCTTTTACTTTTTTCTGACATATAGGAACTCTAACCATTGGAGGAGAGAAGGAATGAGTTTCCGTACGGGTCTCAAGGTGAGGGAGTCTTTCTAAACAGGGACTTAAGTTAACCAATAATAACTTGTCATTTGGCTAATATCTTTTAATAGTGAATTATTTTTAAATTTATAAATTTAAATAATATTATTAAAAAAATTAATTACATTAATTTTAAGTATTTTAATTAATTAATTAAGTGGGACCACAACAGGGACTAAAGTTAGTTCCTCCTAATGGAGAAGAGAGAGATGTTTGAGTTCCTATTTACCGTTTATGACGCAAAAGCTGATGTTGAGTTACTTTTTATGACAGGTAGGCCATAAATAGGGACTGAGATGAGTTCCCTACTGGAGATGGTCTAATTCCTAAAACGCGCCTCTTAAACCATTTCCAGTAGGGAACAGTCCCTATTTATGGCCCACCTGTCATAAAAAGTGACTCCACATTAGATTTTGCGTCATAACCAATAAATATGAACTCAATGAATCTCTCTCTCCTCCATTAGAAGGAACTAATTTTAATCCCTATTGTGGTCCTACCTAATTAATTAATTAAGTAATTAAAATTAATATAATTATTATTTTTTATAATAATATTATTTAAATTTATAATTTCAAAATAATTCAATATTATAAAATATTAAAATAAATAATCCAACTAAAAATTATTTTATAATATATAAAAATTAAATTTATTTTTTATGTAAAATAAATTTAATTAATTATAATTTAATATAACAATATAAATAATATTTGATATTGATTTAACATAATTATTTATATTAATTATAATTTAATATAATTAATTATTAAATAATTAATATAAATAATTAATTAAATAGATATATAAGTATTTAATATATATATTTAATATATTTTTTATTTTTTTATTAACTTATCACATGGCATGATTTTATTGGTTGTTGCAAGTCCCTGCTTAGAGGGACTCTCAACCTTGATCCCTGTGAAGAGCCTTCTTTCCCTTTTCACTCCAATGGTAATTGAGTCCCATGTGTCAGAAGAGGAACTCTATTTCTTAGCATTGGAGTTGCTCTTATGGCACGTCACGCGCCTCCTTAAGACCATCTCCAGTAGGGAACTCATCCCAGTTCCTGTTTATGGCCCACCTGTCATAAAAAGTAACTCCACATCAGTTTTTGCGTTATAAACAATAAATAGGAACTCAAAGCATCTCTCTTCTCCATTAGGAGGAACTAACTTTAGTCCCTATTGTGGTTTGAGTCCCTGCTTAGAGGGACTCCCTTACCTTGATCCTTGTGCGGGAACTCACTCCTTCTCTCCTCCAATGGTTAGAGTTCCTATATGTTAGAAAAAAGTCAAAGAGGAACTCACCATTAGAGGTGCTCTAACAGATTTTCCAATCAATCAACGCATAAATACATAACTTTCTTTTCCGAAAGGATTTCGTTTCTTTTTTTGAATTTCTTCTGCGTTTTCTTACCTTCTCTCTTCGATCTCTTTCGTGCGTTTTTCTCTCCCTTTTCCTTCTCTGTTTACGTAAGTTTTTCTTTCTGTTCTCTTTCTACGTTTTTTTCGTTTTCCATTGTTTTTGAAATCAAGTTCTGAAATCGTTTTGAAGATAATAGATTATTCAATTTCAGATTATTAGCTAAACCATAGCAAAGTGGATTTTGAATTTGAATTCAATGAAGTTCCTGAGGTGTGGTTTAATTCCAGTTAATAATTGAATCTGAATTTGAATCCAATTAGTAGTTTATGATTGTGTAGCTGAATAATGCGTGAACCTTGTCTATGAAATTTGCTGTTCATTGTTCCTTGTTTGAATTGAATCTAATGTACTAGTTCTAATGAATTTTTTGCATTTTATATCAGGGGTGTAAATCAAGAATATTTGGGTGTATTTCAAGAAAGTTTGGGTGTATTTACAGTTTATGACTTTTCATCTCACTGAGCGTGAATTGTCTTATTATTTTAGTTGAATTGTTTTAGTTTCAGTTTATTGATAATTCATGAATATGATTTTTGTTATTTTTTATAATGGTTTTATAGTTGTATTTGCATTCTATAGTTTATGTCTGTTTTAATATGGTGTATTTTGGGTGTATTTTGCAGTAAATTGTGGTGTTGATGAGCAGTTTGTATCTAAGGTTGGGACGACCTTTAACACCCTTGAAGATGCTGCAAAATTCTACAAGAATTATGCGAAGGCTGCAGGTTTTTCTACAAGAGTTCGGAGTACAAATAAAAAGGGAATCAATTAATTACATGTAGCATAGAGGAAAAGTGGAAATTGAAAATATCTTCGACTGAGAAGACAAATCCCTCGACTGGATTTGAAGTAGGAAAATCGAAAATTTTTTTTATTGTTTTGAGTTCAATCAAGTGGTTGAGGTGTGGTTCAATTCAGAAGAAAAAAAATAGCATTAGAGGAAATATTTTTTTGTATTTGCAGCAAATTTGGGTGTAACACGAAGATATTTAGATGTAAGACAAAGATATTTGGGTGTATTTGTAAGAATTTTGGGTGTATTTTTATTCTGATAAGTTCTGCATAAGTTAAAACTCTTCATCTTCCTCCTCCTCATCTTCTGCTTCTTTTTTTTCATCATCATCACTATTTTTTTCTTCTTTTTTCTTTTATTCATCATTTTTTTTGTTTTACCTTCTCAAGTTTCTTTTTATTTTACTCTCTTAATAAGAATAAAAATAAAAAAATCAAATAAAGAAGAAGAAAAAACACATAATGCTGTAAAATTACTTGGAAGATGATGAACTTACATTCATTTAACTAAAAGAAAGAAAGAAATAAGGAAAAGAAGAAGAAGAAAAAAATGCGGTATTAGAGAAAATATTTTTCTTACAAAAATGCTATTTGTACACTAAAATCAGCTACGAAAATCAGCCACCAATGTATTTGTGTATAAATACATGTGTGCTTTAATTTATTTTCAATGTATTTTTGTATTCCAGTATGTATTTTATACTGATAACTGACTTTGATGGCTGATTTTAGTGTAGATGTAGCATAACTCATTTCTGTATTTGCAGCAAATTTGGGTGTAAAACGAAGATATTTGGGTGTAATACGAAGATATTTGTGTATAAAACGAATATATTTGGATGTATTTTTATTCTAATAAGTTCTGCATAATTTAGAACTTTTCCTCTTCATCCTCCTCATCTTCTGCTGCTGCTTCTTTTTTTTCATCATCATCATTATCACCATCATCTTCTTCTTTTTTTCTTATTCATCTTTTTTTTTGTTTTACCTTCTCAAATTTCTTTTTGTTTTACTCTCTTAACAAGAATAAAAACAAAAAAAAAATCAAACAAAGAAGAAGAAGAAACACATAATGTTATAAAATTACTTGGAAGATGATGAATTTATATTTATTTAACTAAAAGAAAGAAAGAAATAAGGAAAAGAAGAAGAAGAAAAAAAATGCAGCATTAGAGAAAATATTTTTCTGTACAAAAATGCTATTTGTACACTAAAATTATCCATTAAAACCAGTCACTAAAATTAGCCACCAATGTATTTGTATATAAATACATGTGTGCTTTAATTTATTTTCAATGTATATTTGTATTCCAGTATACTTTGGTGGATGATTTTAGCATAACTCATTTCTGTATTTACAGAAAATTTGGGTGTAAAATGAAGATATTTGGGTGTATTTTTATTCTGATAAGTTCTGCATAATTCAGAACTCTTCATCTTCCTCCTCCTCCTCTTCTGCTATTTCTTTTTCTTCATCTTCTTATTTCATATTCTCATAATTTTTTTTTGGAGAAAAAATCAAACAAAGAAGAAAAAATATATAATGTTACAAAATAAAAAGAAAAAGGAGGAGAAATACGATGATGAAGATGAAACATGCGAAGAAAAAGGAGGAAAACATAAAGAAAAAAGAAGAAGAAGAAGAAAAAAGAGGAAGAGGAGAAGAAACGCGAAAAAAATGACAGTTGTGGTTTTCATCGAGGAAGAAGAAGAAGAGTCGTTCATAATGGTGAAGAAGCACTTTGGAAAACATGATGCGCGTGTTAACACGTTTTTGTGAGTGAGCGTAGCTTTTGTTGAGTTTGGCCCAACTTGTAAGACTTGTAAGTCAAAAAAATTTGTATGTGTAGTATAACTGATTAATTTTTAAAATTCTTTAATATTATAATTTTAAATAAATTTACTGATTTTATAAAATTTTTATTGGATCCAACAATTTTATAAATTAAGTTTTGTTACCATTTCATATTTTGGATATGTAATTTATTTTTTCGAATTTACGTTGTGGATTTTGCCTTATTATTTAGAGGAACAGCAGAGTCTACCAAGTGCATGACAGTTAGGTTGTTAAGGAGAATCGATCCTCTCAATTTTTTTTTAACAATTGAAAAAATAATATATGATTTTTTATCATTAATTTTTTAAATGGGATCAAGAATAAATATGAAAGAGAGAATAATAAAGAGTTAAAGATCATACTTTATACTCTCAATTTTTTTAATAATTGAGAGGATCCATTCCCAGTCAGTTATTGAGTGCTTGAGGGCTTAAATATGAAAGAGAGAATAATAAAGAGTTAAAGATCATACTTTATACTCTCAATTTTTTTAATAATTGAGAGGATCCATTCCCAGTCAGTTATTGAGTGCTTGAGGGCTTAGTTAGGGATTCGATTATTTTGCTTTTTTTTTCTTTCTTATGACAGGAGTTTTAGTTTTAATAGAGTATACAAAAATGAGTACTATCGTTTTTACGAATAATTATTTTTTGAAAAAATAATAAATTAATTCTTGACTTTTTGATCCGTTGAAATTTAAGTATCTGTGAATTTTTGGTGACTTAAGTATCTAAGAATTTAAAAATATATTTAACTCCTGACTTATTTAAAATTTAGACAAATCGATTCTTAGATATAATTTGTCACATTTTAAAAAATTTTCTCACATGTACATCTGTATCAATCAGGTTAGTATAACGAGTGTCATATTTGATTTTTTATTGGATTTGACCGATTTAAGTAAATATAAGATATTTATATATTCAAGTTTTAAAAAAATAAAAAATTTAAATATATTTTTAAATTTTCAAAAACTTAAATATTTATATATTAAAAAATTAAGAATTTATTTGTTTTTTTTTCTTATTTTTTTTCTAAGATAATATGTTAATAAGGTTATTTATAATTCATTGGTGATTGGAAAATTTTGCAAAATGATTAATTCATTCTCATGATGTCAGCATGGATCTAATTATATTATTAATCTCTTTAGTTAATAATGTGGGTTTATATAAAGAAAATAGATACTATCACAAGTTTTAAAGTGTTTATATATATGTTTAGGACAAAGTATGAATCCTTATACTAATTAAAAAAACAGAAGGACCTTATCCCTAGTTTGAACCGACGCAGTTGCAAAATGGCATAATTATTTACTAGTGATTGTAATGGTATCAGCAATATGTAGTTGTTTAATTTTATTAAAAATATTAAAAATTAATAGTTAATTTAAAAAATATAAAAATAAATAATATTTAAATAATTAATATTTATCTTAAAAAGACAAATTCTATAAATTTAACACTAAATTTAACAACACTAAAAAAATTGTCTTATTTATTTATGTTTATCTATATCTCATTTTTTTGATATGTCAGGACTGGGTGTGTTGTGCGTAGATATGGAGAATGAGGATACTAGACTTGAATGTGAGATAGCTTTTTTGAAACATGGAAAAAGAAATCGGACCATTCGATTTCTTTGCTAAAAAGATTTGGCTCACCAATCGAATAGTTTGATTTGTGTGGGAGGAAAAATTTGAATTTTGTCATAGCTAATCGGACCATTCAATTTCCATATAAGTTTTTTTTTTGCGAAAATCAAATTGGACCGTCCGATTTAATTATTATATATTTTATTTAAATCCGTCAATAAANNTGTATACGAGTTTTCAGATCTTCTCTCCTTGTTGTTGTTCTTCTTCTTCCCTCAACTCCTCTATCTCTGTTCTTTCGTATGAAGTAAAAAAATTTGATAGTGAAGTTTATATTCATGTGAGTGAGAAAAATGGATGATAGTGTCCTACTAAAAATATATTATTTCAGTCAGATTTTGTTACAAACACATGAAGGAGTAAAAATTATTTGTGAAAGTCCGTTAGATATTGTTATTCCATTCACAATCTCATTCGAAGAGCTAAAAGATGTGATTTGTGAGAAGATAGATTCTAGGCTGTCAAGGAAAATATCATGTATTTTATATAGATATCCCATACCGGTATTTGGTGGATTCGTTCAATTTCAAACCAAATATGTAACTGATGAAGCGAGCATGCAAGAGATGTTTTCAATGTACATTGAAAGTCGCGCTCAGATATCGTTCATTGAGTTGTATATTGAATTCGAACAATTTGAAGCCGACCGGAATATTGAAGGGAAGATTACAATAGTGACAGTGAGGAAGAGTTTGAAAGCAATTACGAAGTTGTTGGTTTAGACGGAGACGAAGATCAAGGTGACGGCACTATGGCTACAAATGTGACAGACGTTGCAAATGCACTCGCAAATGAACATCCGTTTGAGGAGTCATCCTTCATGCGAGTTTTGGATTTGGAAACCATGCAAGCTCCGGAGTTTCCGGAATATATGAATGCAGGTATGTAATTGCCTATATTTCTATGAAGGATTAGAATTTTGTAATAATTTATATTGATCGATGGACTAAATAGTTACGTGACATATGAAAATATATTTAATTAGCATTTGTTTATGTGTTTATTTAGTTAAATTTAAGATAATAATATTTGTAGTTAGTTATTGATTTAATTATTTATTAATTAGTATTTATTTAGGTGTTTATGTTTTTATTTTGTTAAAATGGAGATAATAATAACTTGATGTAAAGTTTATTTATATTAATATTGATGTAATGAGTATTGATTTACTTTTAATTTCACTTATTAAATATTTGTGTATTAAATATTTATTGTATGACTGTCGTCGTGGTAGAAATTTCTATTGTCGTAGATGGTGAATTTGTCGTGGGAATGGAATTCAGTTCTAGGGAAGCTGTTATTATGGCGATGAAAGATTATACCATCCAAAAAGGTGTAGACTACCGAGTGTATGAGTCGGAGCCGTTGACATTTTATGCCAAGTGTACACAGTATGGGTCAGGTTGTGATTGGCTTATCAGAGTTAGCATGATCAGCAGAAAGTACTGTTGGGTTATAACGAGGTATAATGGTAGTCACACTTGTACCAAAACCACCATTTCTCAGGATTAATCAAAGTTGGATTCGAACACAATTGCAGAAGCAATAAAGCCGTTGGTTGAGGCTGACCCCTCGATAAGGATGAAATCAGTTATTGCAGAAGTGCAGTCGAAGTTCAATTACACCATCAGCTATCAAAAAGCATGGTTGGCTAAGCAAAATTTAGTGAAAAAAATATTTGGAGGTTGGAAAGTATCGTACGAAACTTTGTCCATATGATTTGAGGCCATGTGTTATAAGGAGCCATCAACAGTCGTCCATTTTGAGACTATACCTACATATCAAGGCGATGACTTGGTAACTGATATCCGGGTATTGCATCGAGTCTTCTGGAGTTATTACCCCTACATTAGAGTATTCAAACATCGTAAACCAGTTGTCCATATGGATAGCACTCACTTGTATGGAAAGTATAAAGGTTTTCTGTTGGTTGCAGTTTCACAAGATGGTAACAACAATATCGTCCCAATTGCATTTGCTATTGTGAAGGGAGAGACTTCTGATGCGTGAAACTTTTTTTTAGTAACCTGCGACAACATGTGGTGACTCGGTGATGAGCCACTATTTTATGACTTATTTTGGATCGAATCGAGTGGATTTTATCAACTTTACTCACACTTATCCACATAATTTGTATGTTTTTAAGTTCCCTTCCGAATTTTGCGCTATGATTGAAAACATGCTTCCTAGGCCTCAAAATTACTAATTTTTAATTCTCTCTTATTACCATTCGATGCCGTGATGCGTTTGTTGAGTGATTACAAGATTT
>NC_029791.2:24225164-24244016 GCF_000816755.2 Arachis ipaensis | reverse complement strand
GGAAGAACACAAAAAATTAAAGATTTAAGAAGTTGGAACTGACGCGTACGCGTGGCTGAAGCGCACGCGTGGCTGAAGCGCACGCGTGACCAAGCCATCTTCCAAGCGACGCGTACGCGTGATTGACGCGTACATGTGACCAGGAGCGTCGTCCACTGACGCGTACGCGTGGCTGACGCGTACGCATGACGAGGGTCACGTGCTGCAATTAAGGGAATTCGCTGGGGCGATTTCTGGGCTGATTTTGGCCCAGTTTCAAGCCCGAAAATGAAGACAATACGCTGGGAATGGAGCTGGGACAGAGACACTTATACTTTAGCTTAGTTTTTGAGTTTTGAATTCTAGGGAGAGAAACTCTGACTTCTCTCTAGGATTTTTGGTATTCTTAGTTTTACTTTCACTTGGATCTTGAGAGAAATTGTTGTTACCTTCATTTTCTAGTCATTTTCCTTATAGTTTTCTTCTTTAATTTCTTTAGTACTCCTTTCAATTTGGTTATCTTGAATTCACGTTTGGATCTTATTATTCTTGAATTTTGTTAATGCATTGAGTTATTTCCATATTTATTGTTATTGCTTATTTTATTATTATTGATTATTGCTAGTGGTAATTTGAATTGAATTATTTTCTTTGTTTTTATCATGTCTTTTATCTTTGCTCACCAAGTGTTTGAGGAAATGTCACCCATGATCATGGAGTAGATTTCCTTGCTTGGTTTGGGGTTGAGTAATTGGAGCCACTTGAATTGTTATATTCAAGTGTTGATTGGTAATTAAAGATTGCTAATTAGCTTGAAACTCACCAACTCTAGTTCTTCTCTATGATGTGACTAGGACTTGTGAGTTAAAGTTAATTGTTTCACTTGACTTTCCTTCAATCGTTAGATGATAACTAAGTGAGAGCAATAAGCCTTTACCATCACATTTAGGAAAGACAATGAGAATAGAAATTTCGGTTCTCACCCCTAACCAAGACCTTTATATTGATTATTTTACAACTCTTGCTAGTTATCTATTGCTCTAATTTTTAGTTATTTATTTTTCTTGTTCTCAACTTCGAAAATCTCCAGGAAATCCTAACCAATAAATTGCATCTTGTGTCAACTCCTAGGGAAAACGACCTGGGATTCTACTCCCGGTTATTGAATTTATTTGTGACACACATTTTAACTTTGATTGAAGATAGATTGTTGGTTAGACTATACTTACAACGTAATTTTCTTAATCAATTCTATACCGACACTTATCTTCGCATCAAGTTTTGGCGCCGTTGCTTGGGAGTTGCATATGTGTGCTATGTTATTGGTTGGTGTAAATATGTTCATATTTGAATAATTGCATCTTTTATTTGTGTGCTAATTGGTTATTAGTAGTATTTATTAGTTATTTTGCTTAATATATTTTGTTGCCATGAGCTCTATGTTTCTTTTATTGAATGACGTGTTCATTACCCGATCCGAACATAGCCCCATTTGATCTCGAAATTGAAAGAACTGTTTCACAAATTAGGCGAGCTTGGCATCGGTTAGCCTCCGAGGGTGGTGAAGAGTTTCCGCCAATTCACCAACCTTACCCGAGGTTGAATCTGAAGCATCATTTGAGGAAGAAACCAACTCCTCTCCCACTAAATCTATTGACGTCTCTTCCATTGATTTAGGTACCGATACTATGGCCGCTCCTAGAAGAATCACTTTTAAGGAGGCGAGAGCTCCGGATTTTACTCTCCAACCACTTCAAGTGCGTTATCCGGATTTAAATGCTAATTTTGAGCTCAAGACCGGGTTGATCAATCTACTTCCAAAATTTCATGGTCTACCCGCTCAAGATCCCATCAAACACCTTAGAGACTTTCAAGGTGCTTGCTCAACTACTAGGCAGTATGGCTCAGACGAAGTCGTCATTTAGGTATTTGGTTTCCCATTTTCTCTTGAGGGAAGGGCAAAGGAGTGGTTCTACACTCAACCCAAAAATATTGTTACTAATTGGGATTTGCTTAAAAGGAAATTCCTAGATAAGTTCTTTCCACCGGAGGTCACGGATAGGTTGAGGAAGGAAATCTCTTGCATCATTCAAGGTGAATTGAAAACTCTTCACGAATATTGGAAACGCTTCAGGAATCTTCTTGACTCATGTCCCCATCACATGATTGACCAGTTGGTGTTGATTAGCTATTTCTGTCAAGGCATGAAGCCCCGAGACAAACCCACCACAGGATTGATGATTTGGTATTAATTAGCTATTTTTTCCAAAGGATGAAACACCAAGATAAGATCCTTTTAGATGCTTCGAGTAATAGCTCTATGACAAAGTACAAAACGGCGGAGAAAGCTTGGCAACTCATTGCTGACTTAGAGGAATCCACCCAACATGCAAAGTAAAGGAATAATCATCCTAAGGCTATTGAGGAAGTTTCTTCTAGTACTGAGTCCGCCATCACCAAGACTTTAGGAGAGATGACCAATATCCTCAAGCAACTTCAGCTCAATCAACAATAACCTCCACCTCCTCCACAACAACAATGCCAACAGATAGTCCCTCAAAGAGTGTGTGGAATTTGTTCTTGCTACTCTCACTATTCCAATGAATGTCCACAACTCCAAGAGAAAAATATCTTGGCGGCCACTAATGCTTATTACAACCGTCCAAATCAAGGGTATTATCAACAAGGTGGTAACTATAATCAAGGGAGTAACTACAACCAAGGTTGGCAAGATAATCCCAACCAAGGATGGAGAGACAACTACAATCAAAGAGAAAGAGATAATGGTGGAAACCAAAGGTGAAACAATAATTACCAACAAAATCGGTATCAATGAAATCCTCCTTACCAACAACAAAACCAAGGTCAAAGATACCAACCACCTCACCAAAGGCAAGCCTAAATCACCCAACTACAAGTCCCCCAAATCACCTACCCTCATTCTTCCTCCAACCAAGATGAAATACTTCGCTCTATTCTTCAAGGGCAAAAAGAATTTCAAACTACAATTACCTCTAGCATCACCGGTCTCATCTCTACTATCCAAGCTCTTATATCCCGTATGGACCCATCCTCTACCTCCAATACTCAACCTTCAAACTCTAGTGCACTTCCCTCTCAACTCTTACCTAATCCCAAGGGTGGAATCAATGCCATCACCTTGAGGTCTGGCACTACATTGCAAGAGAGGAGTCCCAATAAGCCAAGCTCAAGCGAAGTCACTCAACAGAAAGATGTTGTTGAGGTAGAAGATGTCGAAGATGAGGATGAGATACAAGTGGAGGTTGAAGAAGAGGTTGCTCAACCAAGGGATGGAGTTTCTGAGGAAGAAAATATTTTAAAAGAGGCTATTCTAATTCCTTTTCCACACCTAGCGAGGAGTACTAAAAAGAAAGTGGAGCTAGATCCCAAGATGGTAGATATCTTCAAAAAGGTTGAGGTAACTATTTCTCTTTTTGATGTTATTCGCCAAGTTCCTAAGTTTGCTAAGTTTCTAAAAGATTTGTGCATGAACAAGGAGAAGATTCATGATTTAAAAACTATTCCTTTGGGTAGCTCAATTTCTCTTTGATGGGCGCTATACCGGAGAAATGTGGTGATCCCGGTCCTTGTCTAGTCACTTGCACTATATGTGGTATACAATTTGTTGATTGCATGTGTGACCTAGGTGCTTGTGTTAGTATTATGCCTTTATCTGTTTATGATGCATTAAAGCTCCCACCGTTGAAAAGGTCGGCAGCCCGTTTTGTTTTGGCGGATAAGAGTATAATCTCGGTGGTTGGCATTGCGGAAGATGTCTTAGTGAGCATCAAGGGGTTGACTTTTCCAATTGATTTCTACATTCTTGAGATGTCCCCTAATGACTCCGGAAGACCATCATCTATCTTGCTAGGGAGACCGTTCTTGAAAATCTCTCGATTTAAGTTGGATGCTTTTCGGATACCTACTTCTTTGAAATTGATGGAAGAGCAGTAAGTTTTAATCTTGATGAGGCTATGAAGCATCTACCGGAGGACCATTCTATCTCCCGGTGTGATATGATTGATGATATTGTGGCCGAAGTCCACCATAATATAGTTGATGAGAAGAACATGGTTCAAGGTGCAATTGTGGGAAAATCCCCTGAATATGAAGAAGACGCCTTGCCACCTCCAGTGCTACCGGATAATCAAGTGCCAAGCCATGAGCTAAACATGGAGTTGAAGCCACTTCCACCCCACCTTAAGTATGCTTATCTTGAAGAAAATTAAAAGCTTCCGGTGATCATTGCAAGGGAGTTTACCTCCCAATAAGAGGAGAGATTGCTTAATGTATTGCAAAGAAACAAGAAAGCTATTGGGCGGAGTTTGGCGGACATAGTTGGTATAAGCCCTCAAGTTTGTGAGCATCACATTTTTCTAGAAGAGGGAGCCAAGCCTATCCGTCAACCTCAAAGGCGGTTGAACCCCACAATTCTAGAAGTTGTGAAGAAAGAAGTTACCCGACTACTAGAGGCAGACATTATCTATCCAATCTCGGATAGTGAGTGGGTTAGACCAGTACAAGTGGTTTCGAAGAAGTCCGGCGTCACCATAGTCAAGAATGAGAATAGGGAACTCATGGCCACAAAGGTGCAGAATTCATGGAGAGGTTGCATCGACTACAGGCGCTTGAACTTGGCCACTCGCAAGAATCACTATCTACTACCATTCATCAATCAAATGCTTGATCGCATGTCCGGAAAATCACATTATTGCTTTTTAGATGTTTATACTGGTTATCTTCAAATCTATATTGCTCCGGAAGACCAAGAGAAAACCACTTTCACATGCTCTTTTAGAACGTATGCATACAAAAGAATGTCTTTTGGTTTATGTAATGCACTGGCTACGTTTCAAAGGTGCATGATGAGCATCTTTTCGGATCTTCTTGAGCACTGTGTGGAAGTATTTATGGTGATTCTTTTGATCTTTGTTTGGATAAGTTTGCTAGAGTATTAGAACGTTGTGCTAATTCAAACCTTGTGCTTAACTTTGAAAAATGTCATCTTATGGTAAAGCAAGATATTGTTCTAGGTCATGTTGTCTCTAATACTGGTATATCTGTTGATCCTGCCAAGGTTGATGTTATTTCTGGTTTACCTTACCCCTCTTCTGTGAGGAAAGTCCGTTCTTTTCTTGGTTATACAGGTTTCTACCGACGTTTCATCAAGGACTTCAACAAGGTTGCACTACCCCTTTCCTGTCTGTTGCAAAAACATGTAGAGTTTGACTTGAGTGAAGATTGTATGGAAGCATTTGATAAGCTAAAGATTGCCTTAACTCAAGCTCCTATTGTGAGAGGGCCTGATTGGAGTAGGCCATTTGAGATTATGTGCGACGTATCTAACTATGCAGTAGGAGCGGCACTTGCTCAGCGCGAAGGTAAGGATCCCTATATCATAGCTTATGCTTCTAAGACATTAGATGGTGCCCAGTCTACCTACCACTGAAAAGGAACTTTTAGCAATTGTTTTTGCCTTGGATAAATTCTGGGCCTATTTAATTGAAA
Organism: Arachis ipaensis; assembly: GCF_000816755.2. NCBI lineage: Eukaryota > Viridiplantae > Streptophyta > Magnoliopsida > Fabales > Fabaceae > Arachis > Arachis ipaensis. Next base: position 24,238,508 of record NC_029791.2, on the reverse strand, counting down.
CCAAAGTGGTAGTATATTCAGACCATGCGGCTTTGAAGTACTTGCTAGCTAAGAAAGAATCAAAGCCAAGGTTAACCTGTTGGATATTGTTATTGCAAGAGTTTGATTTAGAGATCAAGGATAGGAGTGGTTTCCAAAATTTAGTGGCGGACCACTTGAGTCGCCTAGAGCATATAAAAAGTGACTCCACTCTTATCAATGATGCATTTTCTCTTGATAGCTTGCAAGCAATATCTGAACTAGTTCCTTGGTATGCACCCATTGCTAATTATTTGGTTAGTCACACCTTTCCTCCACATTTTTCTAAACATCAAAAGGACAAGCTCAAGAGCGAGTCCAAGTATTACATATGGGATGACCCATATTTGTGAAGATGTGATGCCGACCAAATAATTAGAAGGTGTGTTCCACAATCCGAAATCTAGTCTATTTTGGAGGCGTGCCACTCTTTTGAAAGTGGTGGCCATTTTGTCCCCCAAAGAACTAGAAGAAAAATCTTAGACTGCGGATTTTGGTGGCCCACACTCTTTAAAGATGCAAATCTTTTCTGTAACTCTTTCCACCAATGCCAAAGGTTTGGAAACATATCCAAGAGGGATGAGATGCCCTAACAACCCATATTGTTTTATGAAATTTTTTATGTTTGGGGTATTGACTTCATGGGTCCCTTTCCAAACTTGAATGGTTTCTTATATATTCTGTTAGCAGTTGATTATGTTTCTAAGTGGATGAAAGAAATTTCTACCCGTATTGATGATGCTAATGTGGTTGTCTCTTTTGTGCGAAATAACATCATTTGCCGCTTTGGATCACCACGAGCGATCGTGAGTCATCAAGGCTCTCATTTTTGTAACAAAAGAATGACAGGTTTGATGAAGAAACATGGCATTATATACAAGGTGGCGACGGCTTATCTTCCCCAAACAAATGGCCAGGCCGAAGTGTCTAATAGAGAGATTAAGCACATACTCGAGAAGATAGTTAAACCCCATAGGAGGGATTGGAGCTCTAGGCTTGGAGATGCGCTATGGGCTTATCGGACGGCTTACAAGACATCGATTAGCATGAGTCCATTTCGGCTAGTCTACGGAAAGGCATGTCACCTTCTGGTAGAGGTGGAACACAATGCTTATTGGGCTGTGAAAGAATGTAACTCAGGATTGGGAGGAGCCGAAGTTGAAAGAAAATTGCAACTGGAAGAACTGGAGTGCATTTGGTTAGAAGCTTATGAAAACTCAAGGCTCTACAAAGAAAAGGTGAAGGCAGTACATGATCAGAACATCAAGAGAAGAGAGTTTAGAGCTGGGGATCAAGTCCTTCTCTATAACTCAAGGTTGAGATTAATTCCGGGTAAACTGAGGTTAAGGTGGGATGGACCATATGTGGTGGAGAAGGTTGAACAATATGGAGTTATCCACTTGAGTCATCCATCAAGCCCTACATTCTTCAAGGTCAATGGCCACCGTCTGAAACTCTATTATGGTGTAAAGATGAAGAACAATAAGGAGCTGGAGATCTTTCTCTTGAGAGTCCCAGCCAAGGAAGAGGATTGAGCTCATAGACCGTCCAATTTAAGGACGTTAAAGAAAAGTGCTAGGTGGGAGACAACCCACCATGGTATGATCTTCCTTTTCTATAGTTTTTTTTATTTATTCTCTTATCTTTGTTTCATTAGATGTGTGTGATACTTTTCAATTATGCATATTTGCCTTTGTTATGATTTTTTAAAAAAAAAAGGGGACTGTCACACGTACATGTCGATGCTCAAATTTTGATGTTGCTGCTCCCTGGTACAAAAACCAAAGAGCTGTGCTAGAACCATGTGGGTGGGGTGCTAGATGCACAACCCAACCCACGCGTGCGCATCGCTGACGCGTACGCGTCATTTGATTTGTTGGCCACCCACGCATGAGCATGACCGATGCGCACGCTTCGTATCTTAATGCTGCCATGCCTGGTACAAAAACTAGAGAGTTGTGAATGCTGCCAGTTTTGTGCGTCCAACACGAAAACATATCACGTATACACGTGACCGACGCTCACGCGTCACCTTCTCTTTTCTGCTTCTCACTCGTACGCGTGACTGACCCGTACGCGTCACCTCCTCATTCTACTATCCACGCGTGCACGTGGACGACGCTTACGCGTTGCTTCTCTTGTCCCATTTCTTTCTTCTTTCTTCAATCCTTCTTCTTTCTTTCTACCTTTCTTCTTCTTCATTCCTTTAACTTCTCATTTTTATCCTCTTTCATTTTTGTTTGTCTATTACATTTGCATACTTTCATTCATTGCATTTTAACTTTGTGCTTCTTCTTATTTTCTTTTCTAAGTTTGCTATTTTTCCAGTGGTATTGACTTTTCTTACTCAACTGTTGACTATTTCTTGCATTGTTTTGGTACTTCGTGACTTGTTTGGTATTATTGGGTGATGAAATTTTTAGGTCAATGTTTCATCTCTACTGATACTTGCGTTCTTTGTGCATTGATATTAACTCATATTTTCTTTCATGACCCACTTCTTCTTACTCATTGTTACAATTCTTGCACCGTTGTTATGCCATTCTCTTATATTGCTTTCTCACTTACATGTTGTAGCTACCATGTAGTTGAAAACCCCACTCTTATTTGACATTAGCCCCCACCTATATTCTATTTGCTTTATTTTTGGGCTTAATCTTCCGTCTTTTCTCACCTTTTAGGCTGGCCACCAAGAAGGGAAAGAAAAATCTTCTAAATGGGACACACAACAAGTCTCTTCGCACAATCTTTTGAGGAAGCTCATCGGTTGTAGCAACCCACCCTATTCCACCTTGCTCATCTCTGGATGCACCGAGGACGGTGGAATCTTTAAGTGTGGGGAGGTTGAGATCGACTTCCGTGGGTAACTACTTTCTTTTCCCAACACCAAATCTTAATTTTCTTTGTTGGTTAGTGTTCATACCATGGGTCGAGCTAGGCGAGCTGGGTTAGATGAAGACAAAAACGACCGACCTCTTATAAAGGTTGGTCGACACCGACCTCTTCCCAAAGAGCTCGGCCAAATCACTACAAGAATTTGACAAATTAGCGACGAATTTTTGCGAGAAATATTTTTTATTACTAATTCGTCACTAACTTGCGAGGAAATAGTGACGCACTAACGACAAAATTAATGAGCGGTCACAAAATATCCGAACTTGAGAAAAACGACTGATTAGCGAGAGATTTACGAGTAAGCTTTTTTCTCGCAAATTCAGTTTCATAACTAAAAAAAGAGCGGAAAAAATTTTCTCGCTAATTTGTCACAAAATAATTAGCGAGTGACAATATTCTAGCAAATCAGTCTCTTAGAAGTTCAATCGAATAAAAGAAAAATAGCTAGGGATATTATTGTCACTATTCCGTCGCAAGTGTTTGATATACAATTAGCGAGAAATAATTCACACACTAGTTCGTCGCTAAATAAACTTTGTGCGAAAAGGCTAATTAGCGAGGAACAATGTTACTAGCTAATCCGTCACAAAGACTTGAAATGCATTTTGTGATGGACAAATTCCTCGATAATTTGTCACCAACTAGTTATTATTATTATTATTATTAGGACAAATCACCCTAATAAATCAATGGCATGTAAATCGAGACAGGACAGCTAGATTTATATAAAGTTCTCCATCCTATATACATAGAATTAGGCTAGTTAGGTTTACTTGGAAACATATGAATGTGTAAATCGATATTATCTGTTTCGATTTATGTGTAGTTAAAGCTCACCTAATAAATCTATTTAGTTTAATTCAATTTATTACTAAAATTTGTAAATCTAATTATCCTAATTCGATTTATATACAAAATGCCTTTGGGAGATCCACATACTATTTCTTGATTTGGATGATTTGGGTAATATTTGCGTGCATTTAGTTTAGTTAAGTATTTTACCCAAAATATAATAGAAAAATATATAATAGATAAGATAATTAAATTATTATATATGATAATTTATTTTTATATGATCGTACAAGTTTTATTATTAATTAGAATCATTTTGAAATTCATTCAATAAAGATTAATTTGAGCTAGCTCTTGAATTTATTAGGATTGTCAAAATGAGCTAAATATGTCGGACTAGCATGTTTACTTGACTTAAATAGATGGATATTTAACTCTAAAATCAAACTCGTAAAAATGCAAGTCTAAACAACTTAACCATAGTTATCAGAACCAGACCGGCCGGCCAGTTCGACTAGAAAACCAGTAAACCGATGTCCTTTCCAATTTGGTTCATTATTAAGACCAGACTTGCAATTGACTCGGTCAATAGCAGTCAAATAGTTAAAAACCAGATGATTTTATCACGAACCGGACTCAGTTTAGGCAGTTAATGACCCGCATTTTCTCCTTGACCCGTGTGCTCCACACGTAGACTAGTGAGGTGTGGATCACTGTAGGAGCATCTATTTGAATCCCCTTCAAAAGTGGCGTCTCTAAGATTCGATCCTTGAACCTAAGAATGAGTAAAAGATAGATATTTGACTCTAAAATCAAACTCGTAAAAAATGCAAGTCTAAACGACTTTGCCATAGTTATCAGAACCGAATCGGATCGGATCGGACCGATCGGTTTGACTGAAAAAAACAGTAAATTGATGTCCTATCCAGTTCGGTTCATTGTTAAGATCGGACTTGTAATTAACTCAATCAATGGTGGTCAAAAGTTGAAATCGGACAGTTTTTTTACGAATCGGACTCGGTTTAAGCAGTTGACCTGCACTTTCTCCTTGATTCGCACACTCCACACATTGACTAATGGGGTGTGGATCACTGTAAAAGCATCTATTTGAATTTCCTTCAAAAAGTGGCTTTTTAAGATTCAATAGACCTAAGAATGAGTAAAAGTTTCCATCTCACTGTGACAAGTAAATCTTCAATAGATGTAATGCTTATAATTATATATACTATATTATTTTATATGTGCCACTAGTAGATTTTTTATTATATTTGCTCATTCTATACTACTATTACTCATTCTCATTATTGCATTTATGCCAAATGTATGTAGAAATTCATAAACGTTTTTTGTCCATACATATGAAGCCATTGATTTTAATTAGAATGTATTGAACCTGAAAGTTACGAGGCCATGGGCTTTACATATTTAAATTCTCATTCTCTTTCAATTTTGTATTTGGTATTTTATGTTTCTTTAGTTAGTTTCCTTCCTCACATGCAATAAGTTAAGGTTGTCAATTTCATATTAATACCCAAGTTCATCTCTTGTCATTCTGTTCTGGGTTTTGGAGTATTCTTTGGACTTTTTATTTTGCGGTTGAAAATTCTAAAAGTTCTTCAAAATAGGTGAAAAAGTGTGGTTCTCTTTTAAAGAGAAAAAATTGGACCAAATCTGTAATAAAGTGAGATTCTCTTTCAGTATAAAGTAATTTTACACATCTGTTATAAAACGTCAAATCAATAAAAATAATTATTTTTTCATATTGACCGTGTTAATGCACATATAAAAAAATGAATTTCGCTACATGGTTGTGTAATAAAAAATTAGAAATTCTCAAAAATCTAATAATCATTTGACAATACATTAATATTTATGAATGAATTTTACTTAGGTATTATAAAAAATTTTAATTATTCTTTGATACTTATTTGGTTAAAATAAATAATTTTTTATCGTAAATTCTTTTATTAAATATATAATACTTCAATTTGTGTATTAATTAGATTAATGTAACATTGATCATAATTGGTTGAAGTTCACTTTTTTTTTTCACTCCGATAAATGAAATTTTTTGTAGTATTTAATATAATTTAATTTGTTTTTTTAAATAAATTTTGAATTTATTTGGAAAAAAAGTAATTTAACCAATTTAATATTAAAAATATAAATTGAATATTTTTGTCTGGATAAACTTTTTGTTCTTTTAGAGAATTTTAAAAAAAATTAAAACAGAGTAAGTGGAACATAAGTAGAATTAGTGTTTGTATAATAATATTGTTGTAGAATTAAGATTTTATAATAAATTTATGATTTTGTTGGTAAAATAGTTCTTTTAAACAATAATTAGCTACCAAGATTATAATTGAAAATTTGAGTTGTAACTACAAATAAAAAAGAAAATTGTTAACTAATTATTGTTTGAAAAATATTAGTTTCAACTTTATTTAATTTATGAAAGACTTAATTTTTAATGTATATATTAAAAATTTTGTTAGAAGAACTAAAGAATTAATTTGTCTAAGAAGGAGAATTATATAAATTTTAATAAAAATTTATTACATATTAAAGTAGTCTACATAAAACTACTCATTTCAATATTTATTTAGAAGAAATTTAAGACATGGACAATTTTTTTAGGAGAAAAAGAAAGCTGTGTGATATTTAATTATAAATTCTACAGTAGACGCAACTGGTCACTCTGACCACCTCCGATGTTTTTTTGCATAAATAGCTACAAATATATAAATACCATAGCCATAGTAAAATTAACAAATAATGCAAATATAAAAAAAAAAACTTGTTTTGTCTCATTTGATATGGTATTTTTTTTACTTATGTTTTGTGAGTTATTAGATTAACAGTCCGTTTGAGAAATAGCAGAAGTTATTTTTTTTGAATTTTTAAATTATGAAAAGTCACCGTACGTTTGTTTGGCACTATTTTAAAAAGAATTTTTAATTTTTTAAAAAGTTAATTTATAATTTTTTTGAAGAAGTAGAAATATATGATTTCTCCTCCTCGATAAGTCATTTTATCATTTTGGTAAAAAAAAAAACCTCAAAATAAAAAAAACTACTTTCATTCTTGACTCCGTAAAAAATACTGGAAATATTGGCTCCCTATTACCATTTTCACCCAAGGTTCCATCTATTAGAAGTATTGGCCTTCCACCATCATTTTCTTGTAATAATTTATCTACTGAAAAGATTGATCCTCCACCACCATTTTAAAACAATGTTTCATCTGAACCATCTATTGTATATATTCCTTCCAATTTTTTTAATCATTTTACCATTCTATTTTTATTATTAAATTTGTATTTAACATTTTGTGTAGTATAAAATCTCAGTTTTAATTTTATTTTTTTTCATGTGATTTTATTTTTATATAGCTGCTATTATTTTTATAGTTAGTTATAGCAAGTTCTTGACCCCAATAAAAGAGGAGGGAATTCTAATAGAAGTAAAAAAAATAAAAAACAGCAACAAACTATACATTGACACACATTTCACATTTATTTTTTATTTTTATCTACCATATCATACACAATAAAACTGCAAACACTAACTACACAATAATTTCTTTGGCATTGTCATCAAGATTATTGTGTATTAAAATTTTATTACTATTTACCACATACAAGAACACCGTTATGGGTGAAGATGAAGTAGAAGAACCAGTTTCTACCTAAAATATGGAACTAATAAGAGAGCAAATAAAGAACTAACTGCCTAAACAATTGTAATTTTAGTGATTAGGTTATAGAAAATCAACATTCAATATTAAAAAGTATTTGTTATCATCTTTGTTTTAATATTTATTTTTTGTGAAAAAAATTTGTATTTTTTGAGTTATTTATCCAAATGTTACAACTTTAAAATAAGTACTTCTATGACTAAAAATCCAAACACAAAATTAAGCCTAAAACCCTTAATGAGCTAGACACCTGATCAATTGCCACCAGAAATCTGATCACAATACTTTTCACAAGCTGGGCCCACAGACTTCAATCGTAGCTCCCCTCTCTTGCAAGCATACAGGCATGCATTGTTTGGCACAATCTGATAAAGTTTCCGCATAATTAAAACATACAATAGCTAACACCATGCATATTAGCATTGCAACAACGTATTTCTTTAAGACCAACATTATTGAAAATCTTTTGCTTTTAGAGTTTGTAGTCTTCTGGTAATAGGATAATGAATTAATTAATTTTCTTCTTATATTTATATGCGTTCAAAAGTCAATTAAATATATTCTTAACCATTATTTTATAAAAGTAGATGATGCTGCTCCTCCTCCTGTTTTCAAGCGGTGGAGAGAGAAACATGGTAATAGCTTAGAATTTTTAGTTTAATTACTGATTTTGGAAGTATATGATATTTTTAGTTGTGTTAGGAGCCACATTTAAAAGAAAGTAAAACCATGTAAAGAGGCCCCAATCATGAATGAAAGAATTTTTATTTGGATACCATTAGAGAGGGGTTAAGTTTTTGGGCTTTCTGCAATTTGAGCCTTTAATGGACAGATGTACAAAGAACTAATATTTTAAACTAATATTGGACACCACTTCAAAAAAAATTGTAACGTTACTACTTAATAGCAAGGTTCCGAAAATCGAATCGGTCATCAAATCGTTCTAATTACTGATTTATTAGTTTATAGGTTCAACCAATTTAACTGTGGTTGAATCAAAAAAATTATTTTGTAATAAAATAATAAATAAAATATAAATAAACACACTAAAATATAATTATTATCTAATATAAACTTTAAAATATTATCCAAATTAAAAGTACTACATAAACCAGAATGTTGTAATCACATTCAAATACAAACTCAAAAGTTAAATAACAAAAATAATCAACCAAACATAAAATACCAACATCCAAGTTTATCATCAATCATCAAAATCCACCATAACTTACAGCAGATTTGCTTTGTTGATATCATCAACTACTTGGACCAGAAAAATCAAGTGATATAGCATAACATGTACTACCACCACTACCACCACCACTTTCATCTAAATCAGCATTAATATCATCTATAAATATACATAGATATAATTTTTATTGTGCAAATACAACTACTCTACCAGCAACAACATATAACTTGTGAGCAAAGAAAAAAAGAAATGAAAATATCTATTATCTCTGAGGTCCTTCTTAAAACCGTTTATTATTAGTACTAGACTCATCAACGAAGCCCCTTTGATCTTACTACTTTTCATTCCCCGTATTGTAAGCAAACCCACCACCATCATTATTATCATCATGTAATACATCATCGCTTGTCATTATTAATTAATTGCCTCTAAATCAAGCTTCTTTCTTATACCTCTATATATAAATTAATCCCTCACTTATCTAAACCCTTGTGGCTTGCGAGACTTGTTTGTAGATATGCCTAACAGAACAACCAGAGGAGATCAAAGGCCATACAAAGCTTCATGTGTTTTCTTTTTTCTTTTTTATTTTTTCTATCATGTGAATTTTCTGTTTGTGGAATAAAGTGTGTTAGATTTCAAGCTTGTGATTTATCCATGCTTACATCATTATAGCTTCATCAAGATATACCACCACTCCTACAATGAAATGAAAAGTCTTGTTATGAATGCGAAGAATGAAATGAATTGAGTTATTTAGTAAAGAAACTCTATTCCTATGTTTTTGTAGCGTGTGTCTGAGAGTGAAAAAAAAATGTATAACTATGTTATATGAGTGGTTTATGTGAGTGATATTGATATTGAAGATAATTAACTCATGAAAGTGTATTTTTCATGATTAATTCATTTTGTGCTTATTAATAAACTTTAAACTATAAATCAATCTAAAGTAATCTAAACATACACTTTTAAGAAAGATGTTAGTATACATCTTACCGTATTTAGTAAAAATAATATGAAACGAAATTGGACTATGGAAAGTAAGAAAAATTCTTTCATGAGTAAGGGAGTGGAGAGGAATACTAACATTTAATTTGATTGATCAATAATTAATAATGATGAGGAAGTCTTAGGCATGTGGCAAAGACAATAATGAGAACAAGAACAACAATAGTAAGAATAAGCTAAGGAAGGGATTATGGTCACCTAAAGAAGATGAAAAGCTCATGAAGTACATGATGAACAATGGACAAGGTTGTTGGAGTAAAGAGGCTAGGAATGCTAGGTTGCAAAGGTGTGGCAATTATTAATCAATTATATAACAATTAATCAAAATTATTCAACAGCAAGGTTTAGCAATTAGCACCTAACAACTAATCAATGCTTCAACAATTAATCATGCTTCAAGTCTTCAACAGTAAGATTTAGAATAATTAATCAATGCTTCAACTATTATTATTACAAAGAACAAAAATTATACCTATAGTTAGAAGCTGGAAGCCTGAAAAAATGCAGAGATAGCGGGGACAGTAGCTGACAAAGAGGCAAGACAGTGGCTGATGGGTAGAAAGGGGAAACAGACCTAGCACCGGCGGGAAGACACTGCATGACGAAAAGCAGCATTGGTGGTGGTTCCGATTTTCGATCTCACTGCGAGACGGAAGTTGCGCCAGAAGCTCCAACTGTTGCACTGCTGCTTCGCATTCTGCATTTCTGCTTCTGCGTGTTGGAGAGGAGAGGCTGAGAGGGGTGCTTGCAAATGTTAGGCATTAGGATTCACAAGTCACAACCAAGCTTCAATGCACCATTTTTGAATTTTTATTTTTGACCCATTTCAAAAACTGGCCGATTTATGGTTCGTTTTGACCGACCGGTTCGGCAGTCTAATGTCAATTTTTGAATTTAGCAATTTTTGCTTCTGACCGAATTGTGTTTGGCATCAGTTCATAGTTCAGCCGGTTTGACAGGCCGATTCGAACCGATTTCAGAACCTTGCTTAATAGTTTATGAAAAAAACTCATAAAGCAAATTGTAAACAAGAAAGAAAAAACTCACAAACAAAGTGTCTACTATAGTTTCAGCCAAAACATATAACAATTATATAACTAAGGTATTTCACTAATTAAATTTAATTAAATTGGTCTAATAGCTTAGCTGCGTTTGATTTTGAAAATAGGATAAAACAAGACATTGAGAACAAGACACAAAAGATAGAGACACAAAATTTAGTGTTGTTGTATTTTTATCGGTGATAAACTAGCACAATTTGTAAAAGTCTAAATTATTATCATTTTTTCATTTAAAAAATTTGGGAAGAAAAATATAATAATAAAAAATATAATTATAAAAAATTAACAAAAATAATAAAAAAATAAAAAATAAGTTGTATCTCTTGTTAGTGTCTCTGTGTCCTCTTGTCAGAGTGGACACGAAATACACTAATTCAGTGTCTCTAGACACAATATTTCTAATCATATCCCATCTGCCAAATACGATTTTGTGTCTTTGTATCCCTATTTCAGTGTCATGTGCCTGTAGATAAACGTAACCTTAAAAATTGATAAAAAAAATTTTAATTGATTAGACTTGATTACAAAAATTATTTGTTCACCTGATATTTTTTATAAAATAAATTTAAATATTTTTAGTTTTAAATATATTAAAAATTTAAATTTTGGACTATATTTACTTAATTCATAGAATTTTGCGAATAATAATTAGATGGGTTAAGTATGATTTTGGTCCCCAACGTAGAGGTTAAAAATTTATTTCGTCCCTAGCCTTTTTTTCGCTACAAAATGGTCCCAAAGGTTTCAGTTTGTTTTAAAATCGTCCCGCACCACCGCACCGCTGCACTGCTGCCTGTGATCCCACCACTGCTCGCCTTCACTGTCGCCCTCGATCATCTCACCGCACCTCCTCCTCGCCGCTCGCACTGCTACCCGCGTCTTTGTCGCTGCTCCACGACCCTCACCGCCCGCCGCCGCTTCTTCTTCCATTCTGCTTTTGCTTTGATTATGTTGTTGATTTTTTATTATTGTTATTTCTGGTTACTTCAGCTTCTAATTGATTATATTGTTTCATTATTATTGTTGTTGTTATTGTTCTGTTTTTGTTTCTGCTCCTGCTTCTTCTGCTTCTGTTTGATTAATAACTGTTGTTGCTTTTGGTTCTGTTTATGCTTGTGCTTCTGCTGGTGCTTCTGCTTGTGCTTCTGCATGATTTTGGGGAAGAAGGGATAGGGATATTTTGGTCTGAAGGACGGTTTTAAAACAAACTGAAACCTTGGAGACCATTTTGTAACGAAAAAAAGGCCGGGGACGAAATAAATTTTTGGCCTCTACGTTAGGGACCAAAATCATAGTTAACCCTAATTAGATCAATTAAATAATAATACTATATTTTTATTATTTGTATTACTCTTGATTTATGTAGTTACTAAAATTTGTGTTTATTATTTGTATTACTCATAATATATGTAGTTACTAAAATTTAGAGTTTACAATTTAGAATTTAAACGTTTATGATTTATGTATTTAAAAAAGGTTTACACGAATATACATTTTTAGTTGATCAATTCGAACTAATTTCTTTTTATATTTTTGTAACATAGAATAAATGCAAGAATAATAAATAATTTATACCACAATAGCAGGAAAATTATACATGCCAACTTACGCCAAGCAGCTACGCACCAGCTCGATGTAATAACGACGGACTGTCCCTTCATGAATGTGGAGAATCGACCTCGTCGGACCGTTCTCCACGGCTTAAGGCAACTCTGATATCTTATAGTCATCATTAATTACCACACCAAGTGGATCGAAGCCGAATCGTTAGCCACAATCATAGCCAAACAATGTCGAAAATTCCTTTGAAAGTAAGTCATAACTCACTTCGAAATACCTGAGATCACAATTTTCGATAATGAAACCCAATTTGCAGACAATATCCTTGTCTATTTCACTAGTTAGGAATGCGTAATTGTACTATTATACTGGTATAAATTTTACGTAAGCTCTACTTGAAGGATTATCATGTGTTCATAACACGCAGTAGAAGAAAAGAAAATAATCCTAAAGATCTATTTTGTGCTTAAACTTTATTTGAATAGTCTATAGATTAGATCTAGATACCTTTGGACACTTTAGTAAAAGTTTTATTTTTCGATTGTACGAATACTCTATCCGTATCCACATTGAGACCAACCTTTGCTGTCTACTCCTTGACCAATGGATATTTGATCTGAATTGAGAAACCTCTTGCATTGCCCTCCATAAAATTCTTCTCCAAGAATTAGACTCATATACATTTATGTGGGTAGAGGTAAAGGAATAAAACCCTTGTGTTGGTTTCTACTATTTCCACTCTATTTTTTGCAAACATAAATATATAATGGCCATATCTCTGTATGAACCATTAGAAATTCTCAAAGTGAGTCAATTCAATGGCCATATCTCTATATGCATCATCTATATATATAATTTAATAAATGAGATCTATTAATCTTCATCCAATGAAGACCATTATATATATTGATCTTTCCGTATTATAATATCCTTTTTAATAATCCTATGACCAAGAACAATTTAGATTAAATTATAAAAGATTCATCTCTCAATATTATGATCATTATCACAATGATAAGTCTCTAAATTTAATCAAGGACCTTATTATATTAATATTTTAATATAATAATAACAACAAATTATTTGACACATGATTGATTGGATTGTGGTCATACTCGTTAT
>NC_029791.2:24224273-24224879 GCF_000816755.2 Arachis ipaensis | reverse complement strand
AAGTATACACAAATAATTTTTAATCAGTCAATTTTAAACAACTATAATTAATAATTATTAATTTTATATTTTTATAAAATATTATTTAAATTATTACTAATTAATAATAATTAATTAATATATGGCATAACTCAATAATATTTATTAATTTGCTGTTGGCTCGATTTGTTTTATTAACTAAAGAAATTGTTTTAGAAAAAAAAATTGAATTAAAAGATAGGGCTAAGGTGAGCCTAATATTGACTGGTGGGAGAATCAAAAAAAGGGTTAAGGGACGGCGGAAACAGAAAGACGCCATTCCCAACGGTCAAAAACACAAAATTTTATTTTCATTTTTGAAAACAATCCACTCAAAATTTCCTCAACCCATTTTTATTTTTCATTTTTATTTTTTTCACCCTCTTTTTTTTTCGTCTATTCCCTCTTATTATCCTCTCTCTTTCTCTTTCTCTGTCCCCTTTCTTTAAAAATAAATGAATGTAACCTTTTTTAAATTAAATTATTTTTTGAAATAGTTAACAAAAATTTACTATTACCTAGTAGTAGTAGTAACAATAATAATAATAATAATAATATTATTATTATTATTATTATTATTATTATTAT
>NC_029791.2:24213321-24223307 GCF_000816755.2 Arachis ipaensis | reverse complement strand
TTTCTTCTATTTTAGATATTTATGCATTATGTGCATATTTTAGATATTTCAGCGTGTGTTTAGATTATGATTGTCAAATTGAGGTTTGAATTCGAATGATAATAATTTTGTAGAATTGATTTTGGGTAGAAGTGAGTCTATGCCAACTTGATTTATATTTGGTAATTCTATACTAAAATTGATTTTGATAAAATAAATACTATTTGAATAATATTAGTTAAAATCACTTTTAGATAGATAATTAGTTAATTACTAAAAAATATAATATTAAATTATAATATTATTTTTTTAGTATGTTTAATTTTTTTTATATTTCTTTTAGTATATTTTTTATAGTATATTTTTTATAGGACTCTATTTTAATATGTTATAATTTTTTAAGTACCTATTTACTACTTTTTACTGTTTTGGTTAATTTTTTATATTATTTATTACTTTTTAGTAAAATTCATGTCAATGTGAGATTCACATGAGAGGTTTAGAGTTAGATTTAACCCCACACAAGTCTAACCCTTTGTTCTTCAATATCTTGGCAGCTGTAACCAAGGGGTTATGGGACTCAAGAGCGCAGTGAAGCTAGGATATTAATAATATTGTTCCGCACCAACGGCGATTGTTACGTGATTTTCAGGGGGCGAACCCCTGGGATCCATCTAACGTGGAAAGCGGCGGAGCAGCAGGTCACGGATTTTCTAAGAAATTTGCACCGCCGGTACCGTAGCTACAAGGCTGGACTAAACGCGTGGATCGCCTACCATGGAGGAATGTCAGTCGAGTCTTCCTTTGGAGGTGGAGAGTTGCAGCGTTGGATGTGAACCACCCCCCGCGTTTGGAGATGACGATGAGGGCACCATTCCCACCCGGTGGTCTTGAGTCGCAACATGGTTCCCGCTCGCACCTGTCGCCAGCCACCCAGCCGGATTTTCAGCACCAGTTCGGGGACGGTAACATTGTACTTGATAGTTAAACTAAAAAAAAGCTTCGTTTGACCCAAATTCATTCACAAAAAAAGCCCAATATCCTTCAATTAAAATGTGAAAAAAAAAAAACATTGGAAGCCTTCTCTGTTATCAGAGCTAGGTTTTTAACCTGTTAAAATGATGCACACAAATTACCATTAACATTAATAAAATAAATTTGTATAGTTCATTCTTCATAGTTGGTACATCAAATACGTAAAATTACACTACTCTAGAGCTAGTCTCAGAATTCTCTTATGGTGATCTAGATACCATGGACCTCCATTGACAAGGGGATGCTTGTTTGCTATAATTCTCTGGCACAATTCTGTAAATGTACGGTAAAATTGGAGAAACAAGAAACTCAACTTCAGTCCAATAATATGATCTTTTTCTCGATTCAAAACATCATACCAAGGTTAGGGAAAGGCTTTCTAAGCAATTCAATGAATAAGCTGAAGAGACCTTATAGAAGTATGGAAGTCACAGAAAAGTCAACCTTCTTTTGAACTATTTGCTCTATTTAATATTGAATTAGATGTCCTTAACAGCCACAACCATATCTGTACTCCTACACATATAACTACAAACAAAATTATAAAATACACTTGCAAATACTAAAAGGATTGCACAGAGGATTAGTAACAATTCTATCTCTTTCTACATAAGTCTATATAAGAATTGGTAGAACTAAATTACTTTAGCAGTAATACATGTATAGTAAAGAGTTTTATCAAATACATTTGTGACCAAAGCTTGATGATAACCAAAGGAGACATAAGCCAAGTCAAGGAAAGAAGAGTTCAAAAGACAATGACAGATTGTGAATACAATTGTTGTCAAACCTAAGGTCTTTAGTATGTCCAAAATACATCTCACGCAACATATAACTTTGTATCATAGTACAAAAGAGTCATAACATGCAACTGTCAATAACTAATTCTCACTTAGAACATTATGCTTGAGAAGGAACAGATAAAAAATTGTTGCCTATTATTGAATATCCAAGTAAATATTATTATTTAAACAGAAGTCAGCACAAAAATGGTAAAAAAGAACCTTTTATTATCCAACCTTTTCTAGTATATCAGGCTTTGAATTGATATATTAGTTAATTTTCAATTTCAATAACGATAGTAACGAAACAATTCCTTCATCTAATTTTTCCAATAAAAATATAAAACTGTAGAACTTATATAACTTGTCTCATTCAGCTATCATTAGGCTTTTGTGTGTATAATTGTAGAATAAGCAAACTCAGAGCACAGAATGCAATTCAGTCAACAATGAAACAATAATGCAACATAATTTAATGCCTCTTCACACTCATTTAGAAGCTCAGACCATCGTATTTCATCTGTTGTGAAGTCTCATCTTCTTGTGATTCGTCCATGTTGTGCGATGATCCCAAGGCATCTAATTCATGCGTGGTGTCGTCACTATTCCCGTTGACGCATCTACAAGCGTTATGGCCAGCCTTGCCACACTTTCTGCGGTGTTGGACACGTCAGTACCTCCCACAAGTAGTCACAACATGACGACCACACCCTTTATGCCTGGCTCTCGGAAGATCGTGTATGGATGCATCATCGCCCCCGCCCTCAGCAGTGGTGGCCAACCTTTTCCAGATCTTTTCTCTTAACGCTTCTCGTTCATTAGCTATTTTGGTATTCACCTCGAAGTAATCCTCAAAGTAACTACAAGAAATCTTAACTAGTTCTCTACAGTCATTGAGCATTGCCGCATGCATACTCTTATAAGCTGCATCAGGAATCTCTCCACTAAAAACATGGTTACTTATCGGTGGTTGTTTTGTCTTCTTTGTCCAACGACCCAGTATAAAACTATCTGGAATAACAACCATGTTAAGTCTAACAAGCACACCAACTATATGGACACAGGGGATTCCAAATAATTCCATGTGTAGGCAAGAGCGTCTAAATTCATCATCCATCTCGCCCCAAGAAACGTTTCATGATCTACCTTGGCAATACATGGCCACCTCAAACAATGTACACGTACTTGTCTTCTTCGAAGAAACTACTCTGACATTGCTAGCTAGTAATAACACCTCCCAAAATAAGACAAAGACCTCTCGTGTGTATACTGTTGCTGCAAACTGCTCTAACTCCTCCAATCTTGTTTTCACAACCGGATCTCCATAAGCAGATTTGTAATCAGCAACCACTACTCTCCTACGCATGAACTGTAAATACTGTTGAAAATGCTCAATAAATTCCCTCAAGTTGTAGCCATTGTGTATAAACTTTCCTATCTGTATATTCAACACCTCATACCTTGATGTTATCTTGAGCCCAGCAAAGAACTTACCCCTGATGTGGGCATTCGACCACATATGTTTCGTCTCGTACATATCCTTGACCCATGAATTTTGTTGCCACCCAAATTCTTCAACTTCATCATTCCATATGTCTCCAAAGTCATCAACCTCTGAATCCCCATTAAACAAAGACGAAACTTGGTCCTAAACCGCGGAATACCTACTCGAGCGGTCGTATTGCGTAGCAAGTGCCAGCTGCACAACCTATGATGTGCTTCTGTAAATACAGCTTTGATTGCACTCTTCGTGGCTTGATCACCTTTGGTAATAATGGACTTAGGAGCCTTTCCTTTCATGGTCTCTAGAAATGCCTGAAGCAACAACACATAGCTTTCCTCCCCTTCCTTCGAGAGAACCGCGCATCCAAACACAACACTACGCATGTGGTGATCCCTTCAAGGTAAAATTCCAAGTGTAAGGGGCTTGGTGGTGACAGAAAGTATGGGAAGATTGTCAGGAAGGTGTTGGAGAATTTTAGGAAGTTTTATGCTTTGAAGAAGGATCGCAGTAGAAGAGTCGACATGTCAAAGTGATCCCTTCAAGGTAAAATTCCAATACATGATATATGATATGATGTTCTACTCTTCTAGCATGATAAATATAGTTTTCAATATTGATTTTTAGCGAATATTGAGGCTTAATATTGGCAAAATTAGTTAAACCTAACAATGATATATAGTTTCCCATGTCTTCATTTTCAATTGCTTTCTGTTGATGAAAGATTGATGAAAATCACACAAGAAACTAAATTATTTTGGTTTTGAAAGATAATGTTAAACCCCATTAACTGACACATGACAACAACTTAATTGGTATTATTTGATGCAATGGAAAAAAAAGGAATCAAGTTGAAAAATGCAATAATTTCTAATTTTGATTTATTTATTTGTCTTGCTTGATTTATATTATGATGCAGAAGCATAGCGGTAGTGAGACACCTGACACGGTAGAGTGGCACTCTTAGGTTTTTTCTGGTCCATAACGGGAGTTTCTATAGTTAACTATGGTGAAATCATGTGCTCCACGTCATCTCCTTACCTTTAAATTGACCTCAGCTGAAGCTTCATTTCTACTCTCTTATAATTGAACAAGATTTTAATTTCTTCTTGTTTTCTCTAATTCCATATGTGAATTGAACAAGAATATTTGGAAAATATAATACAGACTTTCTGAGAAGAACTATGTATAAACTAAAATATGAAGTGTTCTACATCAAACATTATTCAACTAATGACTGCTTGTTTTTGCCAAGAGTAGGCAAGTTGGAAATAGGGGGACAAAATATTTAGGTTCATAACAGTTACAACTTATAAGAGTAATCAACCTTGTGAAAAGCTCTTAATTTGAAGACTCATGAGTTAAAGGTCCAATTGAAGGACCTTAAAAAATTGAGGTTGGTATCTATCTGTTGCCCATACAGGATACAGTTCTATACAAAGGCAGTGCATCCTTCCATTTAGTAGTTGGTGTATAGATTATAGATGATTGTATATATAAATATATTTACAAGTAAAGTCTATCATAGTCCCCTTTTATGAACCGAAAGCACCCTTGCCGATTTGCGTGTCAGTAGTAGTATTCACTATTCTCTTCCACCCTAATCCCTTTTCTCACTCTCATTCTTTAACTTAATTTCTTAATCTGTAGGCACTAGGTAATGGATCATATTGGCATTACCTCCTTCAAATAGCGATGGTAAGGACTTGCTTAATAGTGATACACCCGATCTGCTAAGAGCGCAAATCAATGGATTATGACAATGGAGGTATTATACATTTTTATAACCATTTCGTGCTTGGAACTTGTTCAGTACTTGTTTCATCGTGTGATTGTTTAGGGAACAGCACAAGAAGCTCGATTCCCTTGAGATGGAACTTGCTGCTGCTAGGCAAGAAGGTTTTGTTTCAAAACAATTGCTTAAGACCAATGGGACTTACTCTGAGGGAAGGCCTTTGGTCATGATAGGTATACTCACAACATTTGGCCGCCAGAAGAATAGGGACGCCATTCGCAATGCCTGGATGGGAAGTGATAATTATGGTCAATTTCTTGCTACTATGTATTGGGGGGTTTGTGAAATTTGGGTTTGGGACTAATTTGCTCTTGCTACCTTGCATTTTTAATGTCAATCATGAGGGAGCTTTTGTGCAATTGTAATGTGCCTGCTAGGACACAGGTTGAATCCTAGAAATAACCTTTTTGCTTGTGGAAGTATGTCTTCATATATCTACTCGCTGCAAACCCCAGCAGTTAGGAGCCTTATGCATTGGATCCAACCTTTTTTCTTGAAGTCATCGTCTGTGACTGCATCTATGCTGAGATTTTTGGGAAGGTGACAAAATGGACACTAAAAGGCATTTTTTACTGCAGACCTTTTAATTTAAGCCTTCAATGAACAATTTAGGACCATCAGTATCTTTTTATCCTTCATAAGAGTTTAGCCTTCAACAGTAGATGCTTCTAGTTTAAAACATTATTATGGTGGGAGTGAGAATTTTTTTGGTATGCGGTAGGTTTATAAGTTATCAAGTGATTCAACTGCTAAAGCACAGCGAAAACGGTGTAGTGTGTTGTCTTGCTTGTTATAATTAACATATTAGGACTACTTAGAGTCCATATTCAACTCATGTGAAAAAAAGAGGCCTACACATTCTGTTAAAAAAAAGGATAGGACTATGTTAAATTTTATAATATAGTAATGAAGATGCTTTTTGTTGGTGCAACGTTTGGAGTATGCGATTATTATAAAAAAGATAATATATAGAGTGTTTGTTTATGAACATTGCATTATATTCAAACTAGAAAATTGACTTTTATTCTAGGGAAATAACTTTATTCTATATTTGCATATTACGTGTGAAATAACTTTGGCATTTTAGGTTGGATCCATTAAGATCCCATGATTTGCATACCTACACTTTCTGTCTCCCTGATAAGATCTAAAATTGAACAATCTTGAGTGAGGAAATGATATTAGGATGAAAGTGAGAGCAAAGGAGCTAAACTAGATGGAAAGAATTGTATAGAGTCTTGGGTGGTGTCAGGATATGATTCTTTTAGTAGTCTCTATTAAGGCATTTTCTTCTTTTCTTCTCTGTTCTATAATCTGCAATACTCGTCTCTCACTTGAACTACGCTTGGCACTGTTGACATATTTATGTTGAATATATATGAGTGATGCCGATATATTTTTCTTGGTCTTTTATGTCTGTTACTTGTTGCTCTATGCCCTTCTAAATACGGAAAATGTCAACACAAGACATCCTCAGTTGCTGTATGATTCCAAGTTGTACAGGATTCTCCAAGGAGGAAGTAAGGACTGTTGTCTTACATCTTTATTTCATTAGTGCATTTTTCTAGGCCACTCTCTTTTAATTTGCAAAACATATTTGTTATATAAGTTCATAAATTTAATATTGTCACATTAAACTTCAAGGTCAAACATAATCTCCTCAATTTTCCTTGCTCTATTGGTTGGTTTCTTTCTGTTATAATTTCTAAGCCTTGGTTTTGTGCTATCTGGTTCATGGTTCAAGTTTTTGAGATAGAAAATATGAATATAAAGACCTTAATAAGGTTTGGAATGAAAAACTGTCAGAAGCCAAAGCCAATGGAAATCCTATGAAGATCCAGGAAGCACAAGTATGGATTATATTTATAGGCTTGTTCATGGTCAGGTTACTATGGTCAATATATTTTTATGTTGGGTTTCATTTTGTTTGATTATTTTGTGATCCAAGACATGGTTGTATTTATGATTCATTGCAACTTTCTCACAAGTGTATATTTAAGAGAAATTTATGTATCAATATTTTGAGTTTAATGAAATATTTTATTTTGTAGTAATTAATTTCAGTATATTTATATTATGCATAATAATAATAATTGGTGGTACAAATAATTGAGATTGTAGAAAAAAAGGTAGTTTGTTGTTTCTAAGAAAATGAGTATAATATGACTAAAAAAAGTCTTAAGATTTTAGCGACAATAGTAATGGCAACTAAAATTAAATAACATTACAATTTTAGAATTATTTTTAGTGGCCATATAAATTGCCGGTAAAATGGATTTTGGTGGCAATAGTAATGGCCGCTAAAAATAAATAATATTGCAATTTTAGAATTACTTTTTGTGGCCATATAAATTGCCAAGAAAATGGCCGCTAATAGTTATATACTTTTTGCGGCCATTAAAAAGGTCTTTACCGGCAAATGTTATAATTACCGCTAAAACCTTTTAGCGACAAAGCATAAGATGGTTAATGTCTAATTGCCGGTAAATGTATTAGCGGCTATTTTTATTGTCGCTAAAAGCAAAATAAATGGCCGCTAAAAATGATTTTTCTTGTAGTGTTTACTTAGCCAAAATAAGTAACTGCCTCCCCGAATATCTCCTATTATCTTTATTTCCCCTAAAAAGATAGATCCTAACAAACTCTTAAGATAAAGGGAACGATTATCTACAAATAAAGATAGAACTACTCCAAAAAGTGCTTATTCATTCTACTATAAATACACTGACATCCCTCAGGTATATTCTCGTTCTAATCTACTAAAAATCTGCCTAAAACCCTTGCAAACTTAAGCATCAGAGTCTCTTACAGGTACCACCCCCACCTCCTCACGGGGAACATGGATGACGGCACCTCGGGGCAAGAACAAGTCGGACGCTGCCTTAGAAGGAGTATGGACCTCACATTCAGGCCCAAATAATCATTTCAGGTAATTCTTGAAACATTAGCATCATTGTCGGGGACCTAGAATTCAACCCTTGATAATGGAGGATGATCAATACGAAGACGATCACACGGCATCTGAATCAGAACCAGAGCCCCACCGTGACGACCTCACACTTGCAATACCTCCACCTCAGGAAAGTGCGCACATTGCCCACGGAGAAGGGACATCGGGAAACCCCCAGCTGAGGTAGATCTGATCAGAGGTCCATCCGCCAGAAGATGAAGAACCTCACCATCCAACGGAGATACTAGGTTTAGTCCACAGCCACCGTCGACGACTTGAGCAACTTGAACTACGATAAGCAAAATGGAAACTGTGAAGGGAGGTATGATAAACCCCAATTTTGTGGTTTATCTTCTGCTTAATTTCGGAGATTTTATCAACTTATCTCACATTTATCCAATGAAATAGCATGGTTTTGTGAATTTCTCCTAATTTGTGCTTAAGAGTGAAAACATACTTTATAGGCCTTTAAATAGCCAAATTTAATTCACTTCAATTCCATTCGATGCCTTGATGTATTTGTTGAGTGATTTCAGGTTCATAAGGCAAGTGTTGGATGGAAAAAGTGAAGAGAAAATCATGCAAGTAGAGAATTCATGAAGAAATGAGCATTTAGAGTATTCAGAGCAATGCGCACGCGTGACAGACGCGGACACGTGAAGAGGTGCATCATCGAAGGCAACGCGTACGCGTGACAAGAAAAAGCCAGACGACGCGTACGCGTGAACCATGCGTACGCATCACAATCAGCACGTGACCTCATTAAAGTGAATACGCTGGTGGCGATTTTTGAGCTGTCCAAGCCCAACTCATTTCTGAAGCTATTTGAGGCTGAATTCAAGATGGATCAAGGGGGAGCAATTAGTTAGTGTAAGACCCGGTTAATTAACGGCTAATTAACCCATATATGAGAATTTATTCTAGAAAGCCAAAAATGATATTTTTATGGCTTAATATGATAGAGAAAATTGAGACGAGAATTTCGGTACCAATTTTATAGAATTCGGACCAAGATTGGACCGAACGGGCCAAACCGGGCCAACCGGACCCAAAGTGGGCCCTTGGCCCAACATAATAGTTGAAAGTGGCTTGTTTTGAAAATGGCACCTTGTGGTTTTGTATAAAAACATAGTTTTTGGGCATACTTTGACGGGACATAACTTGGACTACGGATCTGTGATTTGTGCCAAATCTATTTAGAAATGAAATTGGATCCGGGATGTCCATGCCGTTCGAAGAACGAGTGAAAAACGATTTAAAATGAGGAAGTTATGTCCGTCGGAAGATTGGGGTTTGGACTATGTCCATATCAGAGTATACTGACAAGTTTGAGGAGCTGTTCAGGTTCTCTCGTATGTGCCAAGGGACTCCGGTGGAATATGAGAAATGGAAGTGTGTTAAGTATGAAGGAGGACTCCGGAGTGATATCTTCAGTTCAGTAGGACCAATGGAGATTAGGACTTTCTCCGAATTAGTGAACAAGTGTAGGGTTGCTGAGGAGTGTGTGAAAAGGGCAACCGCTGAGAAAGGGAGTCACAAAGGTTCATTTTCACAGAACCGAGGGAAGGGCTTTGCACCTAGAGGTCCATCTTTCAAGAGGGGAAGCTCTTTCAGGAGGCCCAACAACAACAACAATTTCCAAGGGAAGAAGTTTGGAAAGCAACCTCAGAATGATCAAGCTTGTACTAGGTGTGGGAGTCACCATCCGGGAGCACCATGCAAGGCCGGATGGGGTTTGTGCTACAATTGCGGAAAGGCGGGGCATAAAGTCGCAAGTTGTCCGGAGAAGCAAAGGCAAGGTGTTGGGAAAGCACAACAGACTGGTCGGGTGTTCACCACCTCAGCTGTGGGTGCAGAGGGATCTGAGACACTCATTCGAGGTAACTGTGAAATGGCTGGTCAAACTTTAAATGCTTTATTTGATTCGGGAGCATCGCATTCATT
>NC_029791.2:24175532-24213117 GCF_000816755.2 Arachis ipaensis | reverse complement strand
CGATTGCCGCTCCGTTTGCGGCCACGCGTTCACCGCGGAGAGTTCTACAAAACCCATACAATTAATCTTGAGGTAAGCCACGTGTTTCTGTTCGAAATTCTAGCCCTTATTTTCGAGTTTCATGGGTAAAATGTTGAGATTTTGGGTTCTTTGATGTTATAGGACCCAACTCTCTTGAAGGAGAAGGTTAATCTTGTCTCCTTGGACATTAGGTGTGGTAAGATTCTCAACCCTAGTGTGATTTTGTTGTTCTATGGTGTTTGGGTTTTGAGATGTTGTGTATGGGTATGATGGTTGTGGCTTAGGTTGTGTATATGTGAATATTGGAGCTTGATTGGTGACTTTGAAAAGCTTGGAAAGGGTTTGGTGGTGAAAAATCTGTTCTTGGAGGTGTTGAGGCCTTGAGAGCTTGTGGATAAGTGGTTTGGAAGTGCTCCGGGGGAGCTTGGGAAAATCGGCTAAGGTATGGTTTCGGTTTCCCGTATCTAATATGTAATGTGGTAGGAAATACTTAGGCTAGAGGACCTAAGATAGGCATTGAATTGTTGATGTTGTTGAATGATTGAGATATATGATGTGGTCATATATGTGATGATGATTATTAAGGCCTTAGTGGTATGATGTATGAGAAATATGCATGTTGTGATATATACTTGATGATTGGTTATGGTTGAATTGATGGGTGGTACCATGTTGATGGTGAGTATGATGTTGATTATGTATAATGATGGTTAATTGGAAATGGTATTATTGGAAATTGGGATGGGAAGGATGTATGACATGATATTGTGTTTGTCCTTTAGCCATTTGATTGAGAAGTGTTAAAATGGTTGGATGTGGTTTTGGAAACCTTGGTAAAGTGTCAATGTGTGAGTTGAGGATGGCTTGTTGTTGATTTTGGTACATTTTGAATGATTTCAAAGAGAAGGATTGAAATTGGCATGTTTGATTGATTTTGAAAAGAGTTGAAAGTGGCTTGTTTTGAAAATGGCACATTGTGGTTTTGTATAAAAACATGGTTTTTGGGCATACTTTGACGGGACATAACTTGGACTACGGATCTGTGATTTGTGCCAAATCTGTTTAGAAATGAAATTGGATCCGGGATGTCCATTCCGTTCGAAGAACGAGTGAAAAACGATTTAAAATGAGGAAGTTATGTCCGTCGGAAGATTGGGGTTTGAATCTGTAAATTCTGCAGCTTTTAACTTAGAAAATTTAGACTGAAGAATCTTTAGTCAGATACCCTTATATGGTTTAGCTTGTTTATAAGCTTTGATATTATCTGGAGGAAGTTCTAGGATTGCCTTTGGCTTTCCTCTATTATTATGTATTATATATGTGGAAGCTGTTACCGTGCTGGGGACCTCTGGTTCTCACCCATGCGGATTTTGTGGTTTTCAGATGCAGGACGCGAGGCTTCTCGTTGAGGCATGCTGGAGACTTCTGGATTAGCGAAGATCCTTGTTCTCGGGACTCTATTTTGATTTATATATCTTTTTTAGATACTTTTATCTCCATTGAATAATACACTGTGATGACTCCTTCTAGAGGGGATTTTTGGAGAATAGGTTTTCTGTATTTGTATCCCTTTGGGTTTCCTTTGGGGTTTCCTTATTTTATTATATGTATATATTATTATGCTCGGACCGGTTATCTTCGCAGCCGGATCTTGAGTCTTGATATTCCCGTTTTTGACCCTCTTTATATATATGATCTTGCGTTAGCTTATCCTTTGCTCGTTACGTTATCGATCGGAGTGTTGCGCGTTCGAGTTACGGTTTTTGTTTACCCCTTTTTCTACAAAGGCTCCTAGTTATAATCAATTATTCATACTACTATACGTACTAAATTTTTGTTTTAGAGGTCGTAATACCTTGCCATCTCTGAATTATGACTTAAGCATAAGACTCTGTATGGTAGGGTGTTACAGTTAGTGTAGGAAGCATGCCTTAGATTAGTTCTAGAAAGATAAGCTCCCTCTTCTCTCTAGAAATTAAGGGTCTTAGTTTAATTTCTTCTTAGATTTAGGTTTTAATTCTTGTTTTTATCTTGTTTTCTTTACAATTTCTTGTTTCTACATTTTTGTTCTCTTAGTTTATATTGTTAATTTCCCCTTTATGCCTCTTTTTATGTTGATGAGCTCTTATTGGATTTGGATTTCTTTTTAATGCAATTTATATTTTATGTTTCTTTGATGTTTAATTGAGTTGTTATTGTTAATTCCTTGCATTGGGTAGTAGTACATTTTATTATTCTTGCAATTTTCTGATGCTTTCCTTTTGTGCCTTCCAAGTGTTTGACAAAATGCTTAGTTAGATGTTAGAGTAGCTTTTTTAGCATTCTTGACTTGGAAAGAGAAATTAGGCAATCTTGAGTCATTAATACCTAACTTATGTTGGTGATCTAGAGTTGTTAGTTAATATTATTTCCATTGACTCTAATCTCTTGCTAATTCAATTAGTGAGTTGATTAGGACTTTTGGATTGAGATTAACTAGTATTATTTGAATTTTTCTCATGTGAAGATAACATTGTACATTCTTCCAATGTTGGAGATGACTAAATAGGATTAGCTCTTATTAATCATTGTATGATAATTAATGACTAGGATAGAAAGCCTAGGTTCTCAATCCTTTCCATGAATGTCTCTCTTTAGTGATTGCTTTATTTAGTTGTTTGATTTACATTTCTTGATCTTTTTAATTTCTTGTTTTATCAACCCAACCCCCTTGAACTTCATAACCAATAATTGAGCACTCGATTGTGAGATATATATATATACACACACACACACACTGAAAGATACGTCTAAAGTCTAAACAAATTTATTGCATAAAGAACTTGATCTTTACATAAAAATACTTGAGATTTCTGTATTTTAGAGTCTGAGAAGTGAGAGCGTGAAAGGAAAAAAAGGGGATCTTGACTAGTATGAACGCTTGGATAAGGATAGAAATATAACCAGCAGACTTCTTGCAGTTAAGGTGATTGTCAAATTACTAATAGTAAACTATACTTTTTTTTCATAAATACTATTATCACTTCTCATTAATAACACTTATCATGTTTCATGGCAATATACTAGGACAACAGAGAAGGAAGCAAGCTTGATTCTACCAATGCCTATAATGCAGAAGACAATTGATTATCTACTTTTTCTTCTAGATCAGCCCTATGTTGAGAGGTTTCTTAGTGCATATAAATTCTTGTGAATAGGATGAGAGCAATTAGAATGGACCTGAGAATGCAGCACATTTTCTATCAAGGGGCTATTCTATGCTTGAACAGATGGTACTTTTTTATTTTTAACAAAAGTATAATAAAACCTGATTTTTCTCTTATTGAAGTGGAAATAATATCTATTTTTTCTGCAAGTTCCTTATATGCTATATTGATTAAGGCTCAATACAAATATATATTGTGGCTACTTACAGATACAGTAGTTTCATATTTATTTGTTGGTAAAATAATTTTCTAAAGGTTCTGATACCTTTTATCAAGAACCTACATCTGCTTGGTGATGTTTATAAGAACAATATCTAATGATGGTTAAAAGTTTAAAACTCATGAGGCTATTAATTTTTGTGGTTTCAGATCCAATTACACATCATTGCAATGCATGAATTATGTGAATACACAAAAGGAGAAGGATTTTCTGCGGGATTTGATGCTCACTTCAATATTGAACATATGAACATAACTTTGGTTGAATTGTTTCAGATGAATGATGATCACAGAAAGAAAGGAATACTTGTACCTACCAAAAAAGAGTTTCGAGGCTATTATACTCTCCTTAAATTGGATAAGCATCCTGGTTATAAAGTAAGTTGTCCTTTGTTGTGCTCTTATCTTTAATGTTTCATTAGCAATAGAAAAACCTAAGAAAATAAGTAAGTTATCCTAGGTTGAACCTGCAAAGCTATTCCTTAATCTCGTTAAGATGACTCTAGAGACAAGGCAGACTCCAAAAATTCTACTTGCCTGCGATGTAGCAAGGTTTGTAATTTTAAATGAAAATTAAATTATTTACTTTTTTTTACCTTACTTAGCTTGATTATTATTAGGGGTATAGTGATTTCATTTGATTTTGACTTTAGCTTGATTATTGGGTCTTTATTGATTAATCAATCAATTAATTAATTAATTCAAGACAATTGATTTTGTTCTATTATTGATTTTCTACGTTCTTGCTATACTTTGTTGTTCTTTACTGCTATTTATTTGTTCTTCTTGGTTTCTTGCTATTGTTTGTTTGTTCTTGATTTTCTGTTCTTAATTTGTTGTTCTTTGTTGTTATTAACTTTTTATTTGTTAATTGTTAATTTGTTGTTCTTCACTATTGGTTGCTTTTACTGTTATTTTTTTTTAATTTGTTAGTTTTTTATTTTAATTTATTGGTTCTATTATTTTTTGTTCTTGATTTTATTTTTTTTTATCTTTATTGCTGTTCTGATAGCTACTATTTTTTGTGTTTAATTTATTATTATTCTATTTTTATTTTGATTAACTGATGTGCTATTATTTACCGATGTTATTTTTCTGTGATATTTTGCAGTTTGATCCTAGTATAAATGACAATATTGGTGAAAATGAAGGTGAAATTGGTGGACATGTTCTTTGTGCAATTGATATGTCAAGTCTTAGGTGTTTGTATTTTTTATTTTTTTTTTTTTAATTTTCAATGTGCAATGAGGAACTGAGATGTGTAATGTATAATGAATTTTATAGAAGCAGGAATATATTTGTGTAGCCAGATTGAAACATCTCTAAAAATGTGAATAAATACTTATTTTTACATTATATTATAAGTGAGCTTTTTTCTTTGTTAGTTTACTAATTAAGTCATGTTATTGAGAGCTATTGAAAAGATAGAGTAGGTATTTGATCAAGCCCAAAAGCTTGGTTATTATCAGGTTAAGCTTCAATACATAATTTTTTGGAACATGATTTGAACTTTTTTAAACATGTATAATTTTGATAAACTCATTTATTTTGTTTGTGATATAATTTTTTTAGTTCAATGACTAAAATAAAAAAAATATGAGGTTTATTTTAGTATAGCGACATACTCGCTATTGATGATGGTAGCAAATTAAAGACTCTATTGCGACTGAAATATTTGTGAGATACCTATCAATTTGTTACTATTTTAAAAGGAATTTGCGATGACATTTTGCGATAGTATTGCAACTAATTGACTATATATTATTTCTTAGCAAATTAGCGAGTATTTCATAACTCTACTTTATCATTTCGAATAGCTTTGGTTTAGCGACAAAATTCCTACAAATTTGATTAAAGATTTTCAAAGATTAGCTATAGATTTGCTATAAAATGTGACAGATTTGCAACCATATTAGCGGACAACTTGCGACGAGTTAGGTTTAGAAAAATTCCTCGCTAATTAGCATCAACTAATCTTTCTATTTTGTCTACGAAGTTAGCTTGCATTTAGCGATGAGTCTGCTATAGTAGAGTTTGTCGCTAATTAGCGACTACCATTTAGTCCATTTCTTCTATGGAATTAGCTTTTACTTTACTGATTGATTTGCGACTATCTAATTGGTAGCTAAAAAAACCTTCCGATGAATTAGCAACTGTTATGTTTGCCTCACTGATTTACGACTTGTAATTAGTGAGGAAAGCATTAGTTGCTAGGCGGTAGCTAATCCATCACAAATTATATTTTCCGTCAGATTAGCGATGATTTTACGACTCTTTTTGTGGTAGCTAATCGGCCATATTCTTGTAGTGAATTGCTATAAGGGCCCAAGTAGGCCCAAAGCAGAAGATCATGCCCACCTAAAGGCGGCTGGCCAAAGATAAGGGGACTCACCCAAAAAAGATAAGATAAGATAACTAACTTATCTCAAGGGAGGTCACTCCACACTACTATAAATACACTGGAGCACCCAGGTATAACTCATACTCTAATTCTACACAAAAAACCTGCTTAAAGCCCGTGCTAACTTAAGCATCGGAGTCTCTTGCAAGTACTGTTCCGAGAGTTACCTGAAACTGTAGGTCGATCTTGGACGAGATCTGCGGTAGCGGCCGGAGCTGTCGTGTCCGACTTGTTGGCCTTAGTTGTGCTGCTGATTCGTGTTCACCAGAGGGTGGTGGTACCTGCAAGGGACTCCGATGTCTAAGTTAGCATGGGTTTTAAGCAGGTATTTAGTAGAATCAGAGTATGAGTTATACCTGGGTGCTCCAGTGTATTTATAGTAGTGTAGGCTAACATTTTCGGATAAGATAAGTTAGTTATCTTATCTTATCTTCTGAGTGAAGTCATCTTATCTTGTGGGGAACCGCCCTTATCTTTCTAGGCTTTAGTTGCCTTTAGATTAGGCTATGTCCCTTTATTTGGGCCTGCTTGGGCTCCCTGTAGCGATTTGGCCGAGCTCTTTGAGAAGAGGTCGAGAATTCCAGACCTGAAGAGGTCGTTCGACTTGTCTTTAATCAGCCTGGGTCGTACAGCTCGACCCATGACATGAACAGTGCCCCTGCTTGAGCGCGGTCTTCCTTTTGAGGTCGAGTCTTTTTTGGACTTCGATCTTCTTTTGGAGAAGCCGAGTTCGAGCATTTTTGTCGGTCTCGTTGTAGAACTCCTACTAGTGGCTTGAATGCGGAACGTTTCCTCTTTTGCGCGTGTTTTTGTTTTCTTGGAAACGTGCGAGGGTTTAATGCTTATTAACTCTTTTTGCCGTTCCTTCTTTCCCTCTTTCGCATCTTTATTTTGAATTTCAAAAAGACTTGCTTTCAGTTTCTTTGTCTCCCTTTACTGCATTATTCACTGCCATTACTTCGTTCCCTCCGTTTCTCTCACGCTCTCGTGTCTTCGCGTTTCTCTTCTTGTTAGCATGGATTCTGTCGCCGTTTCTTCCTAATCTTTCCCTTGTGCTCGCTTCTTCTCCCCTCATAGGTTGGTATTTTTCTTTTCTCTTTTATGTTTAATCACCTTCTTGTATGAAGAAAGCTGTTGCATGTGGTTTTTACTGATTGTGAGTCTTCATTCCTTCGAAAAATATTATGTTTTTCTTTTTGGCATTTTGTTTCTGTTTTCCTAAAAAATCTTGCATCTTTACGGTGATTCCTGCACTCTCTTGCTATGACATGTGCTTGATAGTTTTTGCTTCCTTAGGATTATCGCTGTTCTCGTTTCTTGTCTGGTTTACTACTTTTGTTTGGCCTGTTGGTATAGGATGACTGTAGCTTTGCTGTTTTGATGATGATGGCTTTCTTGCTGCTTGTGTAGAGTGTTGTTGATGGAGGATTTGTATTTTGAGAGATGTTTTTAGGAGATAAACTTGTTCCGAGGGTTACCTGAAACTATAGGTCGATCTCGATCGAGATCTTCTGTACTGGTCGAAGATGACGTGTCTGGCTGGTGGGTAGCGGCCGGAGCTGTCGTGTCTGACTTGTTGGACTGGCTGCACTGCTGATCCTTTGTCACCGGAGGGTGGGGGTACCTGCAAGAGACTCCGATGCTTAAGTTAGCATGGGTATTAAGCAGGTTTTTAGTAGAATCAGAGTATGAGTTATACCTGGGTGCTCCAGTGTATTTATAATGGTGTAGAGTGACCTTTTTAGATAAGATAAGTTAGTTATCTTATCTTATCTTTGGATGAGGTCAGCTTACCTTCAAGAGAACCGCCCTTATCTCTATAGGCTTGAACTGCCTTTGGATTTGGGTCGTGTTCCTCTATTTGGGCCCCCTTACTGGGCTTTCCTGTCGATTTGACCGACCTCTTTGAGAAGAGGTTGGATAGCCTGACCTGAGGAGATCGGTCGCTTTATTACTTAACATCTCGGATCGGATAGCTCGACCCAGGGTATGAACAGTGCCCCTGCTTGAGCTCGGTCTTCTGCTTTGAGGTCGAGTCCTTGATTTCAACCCTTCTCTTAGTGAAGCCGAACTCGAGCATTTTGTCGATTCCTTTCTTCGTAGAACCTTTTTGAATGTGGAACATTTTCTAAAAGTGCGCGCTTTTATATCAGCGCTTTGTTCTTGGGAACGTGCGAGGGTTTAATACCTTCATTAATTGGTATTAATTGCCCCGTTTCCCTTGGATTTTATTTTGAACTTTTGCAATCAGAAACGGTTTCTTTCCTTCATTTTTCTTTGTAACTTCTCCCTTCGTTCTCTCGCTTTCTGTTTTTCACCTACATATTGCCTTTGTTGCATTGCGGCGTCAGTCAGCATTTTTGCCGGTGATTCCGTCTTTCCACCTTCAATCTCCCTCGAAGCTTCTTCATTCGTTCAAGTTGGTTTTTCTTTCTTCGTTTTTGCCTTCGATTTTTGATAGGGTTTCGATTTTCTCTTGAAGTCTGACTCTTTTCGCATTACTGTGTGCCTACTTGTTTGCTGCTTAAAAGTTTTCTTTTTGCTTTTTGAAACGGTCCCTTTGCATTCCTGGGGCTCACACTACTTGTTTTGAAATATTGTTCCTTTTGTTGTGCTGATAGCTTCTACTGATGAATTCTGTCATTTTGCTTTTTCTGAGGGATTTTTATTTTCTTGGAAAAGGTGGCGTCTTTAATGACTTTTTATTTGATGTGCTTTGCCATTGTGTTTGTTGATAAGGTAGGATTGTGAATTTGAAATATAGATGTTTTGGTTTTGTCTGAATTGTAGCTTTCTGGGATGCATGCTGCTTTCTTTTTTGCTTTAAAGAGTTTTTCTTGTTAGCTTTGTAAGTTTTTTCTGAATACTTGTTCCCTGACTGCCTCCAAAGGATGCCCCTGGACCTTCTGTGTGGGTTCTAGGGTTTTCCTTTTGTTGTTTGTGTCGTCTGAATCATGTTTAGCCGAGTTGTTTTGTCCTTCATCCAAGATATTTTTTTAGTAATCCGATCTTCTTTTCTTGTTGTAGGATTAGTTGGCCTCATGTCTTCTCGCAAAAATATTGTTGAGACGTCTTCCCAAGTCCCTGAGGGCATGGCTGATTGGGTGGATTCTATGGTTTTGTTGTGTGTTTCTTTGGTTGACTCTGAGTTTTGTCAGCAACTTAGACAATTTCATAAGATCTGTGGTAGTGGTAGTGATGAAAAGAACTATGAACTTGTATCTCCGAGTTCTGAGGATAGGGTCTGTTTCTCTACTCGGATTGCCGGAGAGCGTCCTTTTTTCTATGCCTACGACTTCTTTTTTAGTTAAATGAGTATTACTCTTCCTTTTACTGATTTTGAGACCAACCTGTTATGGTCATGTAATGTTTCTCCTTCCCAACTTCACCCTAATTCCTGGGGTTTCATAAAAAATTTTCAATTGTTGTGTCATGGATTTGGTATTCCTGCTTCACAATCTCTTTTCTTCTATCTCTTTGTTTTGACAAAGCCTGGGATAGTAAAGAAGAAAGCCGCTTGGGTTTCTTTCCGAGCTTCCCAGGGAAAGAAGGTCTTCTCCATGTTTGATGAATCTTTCCGTGATTTTAAAAATTAGTTTTTCAAGGTCCGAAATGTTGAAAGAGCTCGGCCCTTTTTTCTGGATGAAAATGACGAGCCCGCCTTTCCCTTGAAATGGCAAAAGGATGTGAGAGTATCTAAATATACATGGGAAATGTTGGATGAGGCTGAGCAAGCTTTTGTGACTGTCTTGGAAGAACACTGGGGTCAGCCTCCCCATCTCGACACAAAGAAATTTTTAACCAATCCCTCTCTCCTCCAAACTGAGCTGGGTAGTTATGTTTTTTATTTTCCTCTATTGTCTACTCCTATATTGTTCGCAAACTCTTTTTCGATTTGTGACTTGATTCCTTACTGTTGTGTTTTGCTTGCAGAGATGATTAAGAATAATGAATCTATGAAGGCCTTCAAAAGGGCGAGGAAAGCTACAGCGGCCCAAAACGTCTCGGCCAAGGCGGCCGGAGAGGGATCATCCCAGGCTCAGTCGAAGCTGGCCGTTCCGAGCTCACCTGGGGCGAGGAAGGTAATCCCGACTCCCTGGGTTCGTTTGGTTGATCCTCCCCAAATCTCTGTTGCCACTTCTGGTGCTCCTCCCAACAAAAAGCAAAAAACAATTGAGCCTTTCAACCTTGATGCCCCTGATTTTGACGCGATCGAGTTCGTAGATCAGCAGATCGGTCCTTACGGTGCCCTCCCTATGGATGATGTACACTCCTTCGCCATTTGGACTTTATAACTCGGAGTAGTGTTAAGATGGCGCATATGGGGGCTGCCTTGTACCGAACTACCCAAAATCTTCCTCTTCATGCCACCAAAGCCTTCATGGAGGAGGCTAAACAGGAGTTTGATTGGATGAAGGGTTTGAAGGAGGTGTTCGAAGTGAAAGTGACCATACTGGAGAAGGAGCTGGAGAGCGAGAAGGCTAGCTCTCTTGCCTTGGCGGCTTCTGTGAGGTTGGCCGAGGACACGGCATTAAGGCATAAAGACAGCTACGTTACATCCTATCGGGAGGTAATGCGTCTGAGGTAGGAGTTGGAGTCTGCTCGAGCTGATTACTCCGAGCTCTAGGGTCATTTTGTCGGCAGCGTGAATGCTGCTTATGAGAACCTGAAGGAGCAGGTTCGAATTCTGGCTCCCGAGGTCGACCTCTCTCTCTTCAGCTTGGACAATGTTGTGAGGGATGGTAAGATTGTCCCTGATGACCCGGATGATGATGATGTCGAACCTCTCCCTGCGCCTGTTGCCAAAGTGTCAACTTCTACAGTTCCTTCAGTTGAGGTCGGTCATCCCGTATCCGATCTGGACTGTCAAATCCTGAATCGGGATGATGGGATTGTGGATGCTGTGCCCATTCAGAATCGCCCTCCTTCTCCCCGTGCTGATGCTACCGGGAAGACTTCTGATGTTTAACTGAACTTTTTTATCTTGATTGTGTAGATAGCCCGGCTTGTGGGCTTTTAAACTCTTTATTTTGTAAATTTCATTTTGCTGGCTGTTGATACTTGTTTAGTTGCTTGTTTAGCAACTTTAGGCTGAAAAACAAAAAATGGCTTCCAAGTTCTTGGGGCTGATTTGGATAGCCCTTTTGAATTTGTTTTTATCACAACTTCGCGCCTTTAGTATCATGTCAATCTTTATCTCATCTAGGCACTTTTTTCTAGGCTTTTGGTAGTGCTGGAGCCTTGTTGCTCGATCTCTTTGAGTTGCTTTTGTGCTTGTGGCTTTGATTCTTTTGAGGCAACAAACAAAAATCCTATTTTGTTTGGACCTTTTGTGAAGTCTCTGCCAAGTATTACTTTTTGTAGCCTTCGCACTTTATGTGGGTCGACTTCGTCGTGTCGGGCCCTTCTAAGTTACTTTTGTAATCCTCTTTTTTGGACCTTGTTCAGGTCTCTTTCAGGGATTACGCTTATAGCCTTTATGTTTTGGGACAACTTCATCATGTCGGATCAAGTTATTTTGTAATCCTCTTTCTTGGACTTTGTGCAAGTCTCTTTCAGGGATTACTTCTATAACTTTATATTTTGGGCCGACTTCGTTATGTCGGGCCCTTCTAAGTTACTTTTGTAATCCTCTTTCTTGGACCTTGTTCAGGTCTCTTTCAGGAATTACTTCTATAAATTTATGTTTTGGGCTGACTTTGTCATGTCGGGCCCTTCTAAGTTACTTTTGTAATCCTCTTTCTTGGACCTTGTTCAGGTCTCTTTCAGGGATTACTTCTATAACTTTATGTTTTGGGCCGACTTCGTCATGTCAAGCCCTTCTAAGTTAAAGTAATTCTCTTTTATAGGGTTGGCCAGACCTCTTTCCAGGGTTTACTTATAACTTGATTTGACTTGGTCCGACTTCTTAACGTCGTCCAGTCTTTTAAGTTATTATTTAGCAATCCATCAGGACCTTGTCAGGTCCTTTCTCCGGATCATTTTCGATAACTTCTTGAATTATTCTGTTTTCATCTTTGCCGATTTTGTAGGAGGTGGGTTGAATCCTCATTTAGTCGACCTTTAGATGAATTTGGTTTTCATCTTTGTTGGTCTTTATCGTGATCGTGCAGTGAATTTTGTTTTTCACTTTCTGCCAATCTGTCGCTTTATAATCGGACGATGAATGTTTCAGATTAATGCGTCTTGAAAACTTCGTAGAATGTCTAATATATTTTATTTAAAATAAAATGAAAATATGTACATATATAGTTTTTATCCTTTTAAGTCGGACAATTTCTAGATCTCAACTTGGTGCCTCATTAAAAAACCTTTTCAGGAAAAAGAGTACATCCTATGATGAGATCTTTTACCTTCTCTAGCTATAGTACCTTCTTAGGTTGCAGGCGTGTCACGATCTAGGAAGTTCTTGCCCGTCGAGTTTGGATAGTCTGTAGTAGCCCTTTCCAAGTACTTCTATGACTCGGTAGGGTCCTTTCCAGTTTGCTGCCAGCTTTCCTTCTCCGGGTTGAGTTGTTCCAATATCATTTCGGATTAGGATGAGATCATTCTCAGCGAAACCTCTTGTCATTACCTTTTGATTATATCTAGAAGCCATTCGACATTTTAGTGCTTCTTCCCTGATCCGAGCCCTTTCTTGGATTTCAGGAAGTAGGTCGAGCTCTTCCCTTTGAAGTTGGGAGTTGGCTTCTTCATTGTAATGGACCACTCTAGGAGACCCTTCCTCGATCTCTACCAGGATCATTGCCTCCGTTCCGTATGCTAATCGGAAGGGTGATTCCTTTGTGGTGGAATGTGGCGTTGTTCGATATGCCCATAGAACTTGTGGAAGTTCTTCGGCCCAAGCTCCCTTTGCCTCTTGTAATCTCCATTTTAGCCCGGCCAATATGACTTTGTTAGCAGCTTCGCCTTGTCCATTGGCTTGGAGATGTTCGACGAAGGTGAACTGGTGTTTTATGTTCAAGTCGGCTACTAATTTTCTGAAGCCTGCATCTGTGAATTGGGTGCCATTGTCTGCGGTGATGGAGTATGGAACCCCGAACCTTGTGACAATATTCCTATATAGGAATTTTTGACTTCTTTGAGCAGTGGCATTAGCTAAGGGTTCTGCCTCGATCCACTTTGTGAAATAGTCTACCCCTACTATGAGGAATTTAACTTGTCCCGATCCTTGGGGGAAAGGGTCTGAGAAGGTCGAGTCCCCATTTCGCGAATGGCCAAGGTGAGGTTACGCTGATGAGCTCCTCTGGCGGAGCGATATGAAAGTTGGCATATTTTTGATATGGTGGACATGTCTTTACAAACTCTGTAGCCTCCTTTTGTAGAGTTGGCCAATAAAATTCTGCCCGAAGTACTTTTTTGGTGAGTGCTTGTGCTCCGAGATGATTGCCGCAGATGCCACTGTGTATTTCTTCTAGAACTTCCTTCGTGTTGGAAGTTGGTACATATTTTAGCAATGGTATTGAAATTCCTCTTTTGTATAGAGTATTGTTTATGATAGTGTAGTATTGTGCCTCCCGTTTTAACCTCTTTGCCTCATTTTCATCTGTAGGGAGTGTTTCTATTTTGAGGTAGTTAATTATGGGGGTCATCCATCCTTGATCCTGACCTGTTATGGCTAGGACTTTTTCCTCTTCCGAGATTGACGGGTTCTGTAGCATTTCCTAGATGAGGCTTCTATTGTTGCCCCCTGGTTTGGTGCTGGCTAGTTTTGAGAGTGCATCAGCTCGGGCATTTTGTTCGGGGGGTATGTGGCGGATCTCATATTCCCCGAGTTGTCCGAGCTGTTTCCTGGTTTTATCCAAATACTTTTTCATGGTGGGATCTTTGGCTTGGTAGCTCCCTGTTATTTGTGAGGTGACTACTTGTGAGTCGCTGAAGATGATGAGTTTTTTAGCTCCTACCTCCTTAGCCATCTTCAAACCAGCTAGTAGTGCTTTATATTCCGCCTGGTTGTTTGAGGCAGGGAACCCGAATTTGAGGGAAAGCTCAATTTGGGTTCCTTGGTTGCTTTCAATTATCACACCTGCGCCACTTCCAGTCTTGTTCGAGGAACCGTCCACGTAAATATTCCATTCTATGGGGTTTCCGGGGTGTCTGTAAATTCTGTAATGAAGTCAACTAAGTATTGTGATTTAATGGCTGTCCGAGCTTCATATTGAAGGTCGAATTCGGACAACTCGACTGCCTATTGTAGGATTCTGCCTGCTAGATCTGTTTTCTGCAATATCCCTTTTATGGGCTGGTTGGTCCGAACCTTAATGGTGTGAGCTTTGAAGTACGAGCGGAGACGTCAAGATGTTAATATGAGCGCATAGGCAAATTTTTCTATTTTTTGGTAGTTCAGCTCGGATCCCTGTAGCGCTTTACTAATGAAGTATACAGGTTGTTGCCATTTGTCGTCCTCTCGAACCAGTGCTGAGGCTACTGCCCGACTTCCTACCGCGAGGTATAATATGAGTGGTTCTCCTTCTCGTGGCTGAGATAAGATAGGTGGCCGTCCCGTAAATCTTTTGAAATCTTGGAACGCTTGTTCGCACTCCTTTGTCCATTCAAACTTCTTTCTTTTCCTTAGAGTAGCATAGAAGGGAAGAGATCTTATCGCTGATCCCGCTAGGAATCTGGATAAGGTTGCCAGTCTCCCGTTGAGTTGTTGTACCTCTTTGACACAAGTTGGGCTCTTCATGTTGAGTATTGCCTGGCATTTATCCAGATTTGACTCAATTCCTCTTTGTGTGAGCATAAAACCTAAGAACTTGCCTGCTTCTACTGCAAAGGTGCATTTTGCAGGATTGAGTCTCATGCCATGCTTCCTTATAGTGTCGAACACTTGGACCAGGTCGGACAATAATGTCTCTTCACTTTGTGTTTTTATTAACATGTCGTCCACGTAGACTTCCATGACTTTTCCGATATGATCTGAAAAGACTTTATTCATTAGCCTTTGATAAGTAGCTCCCGCGTTCTCAAGACCAAAAGGCATCACAATGTAGCAGTAATTTGCTTTTGGTGTTAAAAACGAGGTTTTTTCTTGATCGGGTGGATACATGGGGATTTGATTGTATCCGGAATATGCATCCATAAACGAGAGGTATTTATATCCGGAGGAGGTATCTACCAGAGCGTCGATACTTGGGAGTGGATAAGGGTCTTTTGGGCAGGCTTTGTTGAGATCTGTATAGTCGGTGCACATTCGCCACTTCCCGTTTGATTTTTTCACCAAGACAACATTAGCTAACCATAGTGGGTACTTGACTTCTCTTATGAATCCTGCCTCCAGTAGAGCTTGTACCTACTCTTCCACAGCTTGGGATCTTTCGGGTCCAAGCTTTCTATGCCTCTGTTGTACTGGCCGAGATCCAGGGTAGACTGCTAGCTTATGACACATTAACTCGGGATCTATGCCTGGCATGTCTGCAGCCTTCCACGCAAAGAGGTCGACGTTGTCTCGTAAGAACTGTACAAGTAATTATTTTATATCTCTTTTTAAAGTCGTGCCAATATGGGTTGTTTTGTCTGGGATGTCTCCGATCTGGACTTTCTCTATTTCGCCTTCAGGTTGTGGACGGAGTTCTTCTCGCCTCTGCACTCCACCGAGTTCGATTGTGTGGAATTCTTCTCCTCTGCCTCTGAGGTTTAGACTTTCGTTATAACAGCGGCGCGCCATCTTCTGATCTGCTTTTATCGTAGCTATCCCTTCTACAGTTGGGAATTTCATGCATAGATGTGGAGTTGAAACTATTGCGCCGAGTTGATTTAATGTTGTTCGACCTATTAGGGCATTGTAGGCTGAACTCACGTCGACCACGATGTAGTCTATGTTGAGTGTTCTGGATTGGTTTCTTTTTCCAAAGATTGTGTGTAGCGGGATGTATCCCAGTGGTTGCACTGGAGTGTCTCCCAGTCCGAACAGGCTGTTTGGATATGCTTTTAGTTCTTTATCTTCCAGGCCGAGCTTGTCGAATGCAGTTTTGAATAAGATATCGGCGGAGCTTCCATGGTCTATCAGTGTGCGATGGAGATTTGCATTTGCCAGTATAATGGTGATGACCATGGAATCGTCGTGTCCTGAAATGATGCCGGATGCGTCTTCCTTGGTAAACGTAATTGCGGGGATGTCGGGTGCTTCCTCCTTTCCTTCGACATGATATACTTCTTTGAGATATCTTTTGCGAGATGATTTGGAGATTCCTCCTCCTGCGAATCCTCCGTGTATCATATGGACATGTCTTTCTGGTGTTCGAGGTGATCGCTCGGTTCTTCCCACCTCCTCGTCTCTTCTCCTTTTTCTTTACTCATCGTCTCGGGTGGCCAGAAACCGATCTAGTTTTCCTTCTCTCACTAATTTTTCTATGACATTTTTAAGTCAAAGCATTCGTTGGTGGAGTGCCCACGGACTCGATGGTATTCACAATATTCATTCCGGTTTCCTCCTCCTCTTTTGTCTTTGAGTGGTCGAGCTGGGGGTATTTTTTCTATGTGGCAGACTTCTTTGTAAACATCCACCCGGGACACCCTAAGAGGGGTGTAATTATGATATTTTTTAATTTTTTCCCTTGTCGATCTTCCTTCTTTTTGGACTCTTTGTCTTTGTCTCGGTAGGTGAATCCAGATTTTGAGGTTTCTCCTAGTCGAGAATTTTCTTCCATGTTGATGTATTTCTCTGCTCGTTCCTGCACTTCGTCCAGAGATGTGGGGTACTTCTTTGATAGAGATTGGCTAAAAGGTCCTTCTCGTAGGCCATTGATGAGGCCCATGATGGCGGCCTCTGTTGGTAAGCTTTGTATGTCTAGGCATGTTTTGTTGAATCTTTCCATGTAGTTGCGAAGACTTTCTCGATCTCCTTGCTTGATTCCAAGTAGGCTGGGGGCGTACTTAGCCTTGTCCTTTTGGATGGAGAATCTGGCCAGAAACTTTTGGGCTAGGTCATCAAAGCTTGAGATGGACTTCGGAGGTAGGTTGTCGAACCATCTGATTGCTGTCTTTGTGAGAGTTGTTGGAAAAGCTTTGCAACGAACTGCATCTGAGGCGTCGGTAAGGTACATTCTACTTCTGAAATTGCTGAGGTGATGGTTGGGATCCGTAGTGCCATCGTACAAAGTCATATTCGGAAGTTTGAAGTCCTTAGGAATTTTGGTCTTCATGATTTCCCTAGTAAATGGATCTTGATCTTTGCGTGAGTTGTCCTCAGGGGTGGTCCGAGTAGCTCTTGCTTTGAGATCGGCTTCGAGTTTTAGAAGTTTATCTTCTAATTCTCGACGTCGTCTTACCTCTCTTTGTAGATCCTTCCCGACTTCTCATTGATGATGGGTTTCTTTTTCAAGTTGCTTTAATCGATCTTGAAGCACTTCTATCACTCTCGGATTTGATGAATTTTTGTCCCCGTTGGATTCCGGAGTGTCTTTTAGCGTAGTGTCCGTGTTTTTGTGCGGTGTTCTATCCTCTAGATCTGAATCATGGTCGTTGTCATGATCGTCCGCCATGGTAATGGGATGACTTCCAAGTTCCCTGGCAACGGCGCCAATGTTCCGAGGGTTACCTGAAACTGTAGGTCGATCTCGATCGAGATCTTCTGTACTGGTCGGAGATGATGTGTCCGGCTGGTGGGTAGCGGCCAGAGCTGTCGTGTCCGACTTGTTGGACTGGCTACACTACTGATCCTTTGTCACCGGAGGGTGGGGGGTACCTGCAAGAGACTCCGATGCTTAAGTTAGCATGGGTATTAAGCAGGTTTTTAGTAGAATCAGAGTATGAGTTATACATGGGTGCTCCAGTGTATTTATAATGGTGTAGAGTGACCTTTTTAGATAAGATAAGTTAGTTATCTTATCTTATCTTTGGGTGAGGTCAGCTTACCTTCAAGGGAACCGCCTTTATCTCTATAGGCTTGAACTGCCTTTGGATTTGGGTCGTGTTCCTCTATTTGGGCCCCCTTACTGGGCTTTCCTGTCAATTTGACCGACCTCTTTGAGAAGAGGTCGGATAGCCTGACCTGAGGAGATCGGTCGCTTTATTACTTAACATCCCGGATCGGATAGCTCGACCCAGGGTATGAACAAGACTGTTGACTTCTTTCTTTCTGGGTTCTTACCTTATTACTACCTCCAAAGGATGCCCCTGGATCTCGGTGTGAGTCCTGGGATTTCCTTTTACTGCTGTATCTGACTTCTAAAATTCGTATGCTTTTGCTCGAGCTATCTCCATATTTGTCCGAGCTATTTTCTTGAGCTGTTTGATTAGTAACCCATTTTTTCTTTTTCTCACTGTAGGAATAGTTGACTTGTGCGGAAATTGTAACCCACTAACTTACCGGCAAGTGCACCGGGTCATACCAAGTAATACCTTACGTGAGTAAAGGTCGATCCCACGAGGATTGATGGATTAAGCAATAATAGTGTTTGATAGGCTTAGTTAGACAAACAGAAAATAGTGTTGGAAGTTCAAAAGCATTAACAGTAAATTTAGAATATTAAAGATAGGCAGATAAATAAGTTGGGAATAAAATATTGAGAAAGCAGTTAAGGCTTCAGAGTTATATATTTTCTGGATTGACTTTTCTTATTAACTAATTTTAATCATGTAAGATTTAATTTATGGCAAACTATTTGTGACTAGACCCTAATTCTTTAGACCTTCCTAGTCTCCTCTAAAATTCATCAACTGCCAATTCCTTGATCAATTAATTCCAATTAGAGGGTGATGATCAAATTCTAGTTTATATGCCACAAGAATCCTAATTATCCAAAAATAAAGGGATTATATGTCACGTATCCCGTTAAATACAAATAATTAGAAATTCAGGATAATATGTTTTCAAGCTATTGTTCAAGTAAAGAGCTTTTCCAAGTTATACAAGAACTCAATCAGAACATGGGTCATACTTCCATTCCACCCAAATTCATAAAATAAAGAACGAAAACAATTATTGAAATATAAATCAAAACATGAATTAAAATAGAAAAATAGTAATATCAATCCATACAATAGACAGAGCTCCTAACCTTAACAATGGAGGATTAGTTGCTCATGGTAGAATGTTATGGAATACGGAATGTAAATTTGGAATAGGATGGGATCCTCCCCAGGACCTCCCTCAAAAGAGAGGTTTCTTCTCCCTTTTATAACTAATCCTAATAATTTAAAATCTAATATCTAAAACTAAAAATTAAAATAATATCTTTTCCTAATTTTAGATTTGAATTTAAATTTGAATTAATTTAAATAATCAAGTCTTCAATGGATGGATGGGGACCATTTGTTTCGTCCATTCTGCAGCTTCTAATCTGTGTTTTCTGGGCTGAAAACTGGGTCAAAACAGCCCAGAAATCGCCCCCAACATTTTCTGCATTTTTCTGCACGTGGCGCATGTCACGTGTATGCGTCAGTCACGCGTACGCGTCGATGGTCTTTTTCGTGAGTCACGCGGACGCGTCGGTCACGCGGACGCGTCGCTGAGCAAATCTTCAAATCACGCAAACGCGTCAGTCACGCGTACGCGTCGCCATGGATACTTCCAGATCAGGCCCACGCGTTAGTCACGCGTGCGCGTCGCTCCTCGCTGCCATCTCCTTGGTTTCTTCTCTTTCTCTGCAAAAACTTTATCAAATCCATCCAAATGCTACCTAAAATAAATAAAATTGCACGAAACTCAAAATAGCAT
Source organism: Arachis ipaensis (assembly GCF_000816755.2). Taxonomy (NCBI): domain Eukaryota; kingdom Viridiplantae; phylum Streptophyta; class Magnoliopsida; order Fabales; family Fabaceae; genus Arachis; species Arachis ipaensis. Next base: position 24,193,610 of record NC_029791.2, on the reverse strand, counting down.
CCATAGTGGCTAAAATATAATTAATTCTTAATTAAACTCAACAAATTAGATGCAAATTCACTAGGAAAAGATAGGAAAGATGCTCACGCATCATTGACCCATGTCTTCTCGCAAAAATATTGTCGAGACGTCCTCCAAAGTCCCCGAGGGCATGTCTGACTGGCTGGACTCCCTCGTTTTGATGTGTGTTTCTGTGGTTGATTCTGAGTATTGCGTGCAGCTTAGGAGACATCATAGGATTTGTAGTAGTAGAGACCAGGAGAAGAATTATAAGTTGATAGCGCCTGACCCTGATGAGAGGGTTTGTTTTCCTTCTTTGATTCTGGGGGAATGTCCCTTCTTTTATGAGTATGATTACTTTTTTAGCCAAATGAACATTACCATTCCTTTTACTTCCTTTGAGACCGACCTGTTGTGGTCCTGCAATGTAGCTCCTTCTCAACTTCACCCGAACTCGTGGGGTTTCATAAAAATCTTCCAACTGTTGTGCCAAGAACTGGATGTCCGACCTTTTCAAACTCTCTTTCTTTACCTTTTTGTTTTGACGAAGCCTGGGGCGACTAAGAAGAAGGCTTCCTGGATTTCTTTCTAAGCTGCCCAGGGAAAGAAAGTTTTTTCTATGTACGACGAATCTTTTAGGGATTTCAAAAACTATTATTTCAAGGTCCGAACTGTTGAAGGAGCTCGACCTTTCTTCTTGGAACAGAATAATGAACCTGCCTTCCCCTTATGTTGGCAAAAGAATGTGGTAGTGTCTAGGTATACTTGGAAAATGCTAGATGAAATCGAGCAGGCCTTCGTACATGTGTTGGAGGAGAATTGGGGGGAACCTCCTCACCTCGACACAAAAAGGTTCTTAGGGGATCCCTCCCTTCTCCGAGCTGAATTGGGTAGTTTGCTGATTTCTTTGCTGGCTTTTCTCCTTATTTTATCTGTTTGTTTTATCAATCCATCCCTTTTTGATTTGCAATTCTGGTTTTTGTTGTGTTTTCAGAGATGGTAAAGACCACTGATTCTATGAAGGCCTTTAAGAGGGCGAGGAAGGCGACTGCGGCCCAGAATATTTCAGCCAAAGGTTCCGGGGAGGGGCCTTCAAAAGTTACTCTGAGGAGGTCGACCTCGGACACCTCTGGGCCGAGAAAGGTCATACCAACTCCCCAGGTTCTCCTGGCTTCTTCTGATCCTCCCCAGCCAACCTCTGGTACTGCCTCCCCTTCTGCTGCCGGTCCTCTCCCCAATAAGCAAAGGACTGTTGATCCTTTCAACCTGGATGCCCTTGACTTTGATGCTGTGGGGTTTGTGGATAACCAGATCGCTCCTTATGTCCGACTTCCCATGGACGACGTGTCTATCTTGCACCACCTGGATTTTATCACCAGCAGTAGTGTGCGGATGGCGCATATGGGTGCGGCTTTGTTTCGCTCAATCCAAGATTCTCCTGTTCATGTGACGAAGGCCTTCATATAGGAAGCCAAGTCGGAGTTTGAGAGGATCAAGGGGTTGAAGGATGAGCTAGACGCCAAAGTGGCCAAGCTGGAACTGGATGTAGAAAAGGAGAAATCCATGGCTGTTGCTGTGGAGGCTGCTACGAATCTGGCCGAGGAGATGGCCAAGAAGTCGAAGGAGAGTTATACTCGAACTTATGGCGAGTTGCTGGAGACCAGGGAGAGGCTTGACTCGGCCCGTGCTGACTATTCTAAGCTTCAGGGCCATCTTGTGGGTAGCGTGATGGATGCATATGAGAACCTAAAAGCTCAGGTTCGAGTTCTTGCTCCCGAGCTCGACCTAAGTCTTTTTAGCTTGGATAACGTTGTTGAAAATGGTAAAATTGTTCCAGCTCCATATCATCATGAGGATGTGGTTCCTCCTCCCACGCCATCAGCCAAGGCTTCTGCTGTCCCGACTTCTCCAACTCCTGCAGCCGAGGTCAGCCACCCTGAGTCCGACCCCGACATCGAAATCTTAAATTGGGAGGATGGAACTGTGGATGCGACTCCTTTGAAGGCCATTCCTCCTTCTACAACTCAGGGTGCTGCTGCTGGGAAGAGTTTGAACCCTTGATGACTTTTCTTTGATGTATTTTTGTATAGCCCGATCTGTGGGCTTTTTAAACTCTGGTTTCTGTAATTGAGCCTTGGTGTGGCCTTGACATTTCAGTTTCTTTTCTTAGCAACTTTATTTAAGAAAAAACAAATTCTTTTGAACTCCTGAGGTCGACCTTCAGGTGGCCTTCTGAGTTTTGATTGTAGTAGCTTAGTCTCTCTTGGTATGTTTGTTTGCAACCTTTGATGTTTCCAGGAATCTTTAGAGTGTTGGACTTTGCTATCCGACCTCTTTTGATTGCCTTCGTGTTTGTTCGTTTCCTGCTTTAGTCGGAGTGACCTTTGAGGCTAGCTTTGTTCGATGACTTGCTAATGTTCTTATGGAACTTTTTTAGTCTTAACAATTTTGATAGCTTTTTGTGAGGTCGTGGCTTTTTAGGTCGAGCTGTGTCCCTTCTAGCACATGCCTTTCGTTGGTCGACTTCTCTTGTCGCTCCTTCTTGAGTTAGTTTTAGTAATCTATTTTTAATCAGGGCTAGCCAGGCCTCTTTCTATGGATTACTTTTTATAACTTTGTCGCTTTGATTGATCTGGTCCGACTTCTTCTTAGTCGGTCCTTTCTAAGTTATTTCTAGTAATCTATTTTTTCTCAGACCTCGTCAGGCCTCTTTCTATGGATTACTTTTTATAACCTTTGTAGCTTTCATGTCGATTGGTCCGACTTCTTCCTGTCGGTCCATCCTAAGTTATTTTTAGCAATCCATTTTTTCTCAGACCTCGTCAGGCCTCTTTCTATGGATTACTTTTTATAACTTTTGTCGGTTTTATGTCGATTGGTCCGACTTCTTCATGTCGGTCCATCCTAAGTTATTTTTAGCAATCCATTTTTTCTCAGACCTCGTCAGGCCTTTTTCTATGGATTACTTTTTATAACTTTTTGCATTAATCTGTTTTTATGGCTTTTTCATCTTGCCAATTTTGTCGAAGTCGGGCGGTGAGTTTGGTTCTCACTTGGCCGACCTTGTCAAAGTCGGGCGGTGAATTTGGTTTTCACATTGCCGACCTTTGTAGAAATTCGGACGATGAATTCGATTTTCATCGTGGTCGGGCGGTGAATTTGATTTTCACCTTGCCGACCTGTAGCTTTGTAGTCGGGCAATGGATTTTTGCGTTCAGATTAATGCGTCTTGGTAGAGAAACTTTGTAGAGAATCTGAAAAGTTTTATTACAATAGAAAGTAGACATAGGCAAATAAAATATATACATGTGGGTGTTTATCCCTCTAAGTCAGGCAATTTTACAGATCTTGGCTTGGTACCTCGTTAAAAAACCTTTTCAGGAAAAAGAGTGCACCTTGACCTAAGATCTTTATTAACTCTTAACTATAATACCTTCTTAGGTTGCAGGCATGCCACGACCTTGATAGCTCTCGCCCTTCGAGTTCGGACACCCTGTAGTAGCCTTTTCCCAGTACCTCTGTGACTCGGTAGGGTCCTTTCCAGTTAGCTGCTAGCTTCTCCTCTCCTGGTCGACTTGTTCCGATATCATTTCGGATTAGGATGAGGTCGTTGTTGGCAAAGCTTCGCTGTACTACCTTCCGATTGTATCTTGAGGCCATTCAACGTTTTAATGCCTCCTCCCTGATCCGAGCTCTTTCTCGGATTTCTGGAAGTAGGTTGAGCTCTTCCCTCTGGAGTTGGGAGTTGGCCTCTTCATTGTAGTAGATCATTCTGGGGGATCCTTCTTTGATTTCTACCGGGATCATTGCCTCCATTCCGTAGGCCAATCGGAAAGGTGATTCCTTTGTGGTGGAGTGTGGAGTTGTCCAATATGCCCATAGGACTTGTGGGAGCTCTTCAGCCCAGGCTCCCTTTGCGTCCTGTAATCTCCGTTTTAACCCAACCAATATGACTTTGTTAGCTGCTTCTGCTTGTCCATTAGCTTGTGGGTGTTCTACGGATGTAAATTGATACTTTATTTTCAAGTCTGCTACCAACTTCCTGAAGCCTGTGTCCGTGAATTGAGTTCCATTGTCTGTGGTGATGGAGTAAGGAACCCCAAACCTTGTAACAATGTTCCTGTATAAGAATTTCTGACTTCTTTGAGCCGTGGCATTAGCTAGGGGCTCTGCCTCAATCTATTTTGTGAAGTAATCTATCCCTACAATGAGGAACTTGACTTGTCCGGATCCTTGGGGAAAGGGTCCGAGGAGGTCGAGTCCCCATTTTACGAACGGCCAAGGTGATGTTACGCTAATGAGCTCCTCTGGTGGGGCGATGTGGAAGTTAGCATGTTTCTGACAAGGTGGACATGTTTTTATGAATTCTGTTGCTTCCTTTTGCAAAGTCGGCCAAAAGAATCCGACTCGGAGTACCTTTTTGGAGAGAGCTCGTGCCCCAAGATGGTTGCCACAAATGCCACTGTGTATTTCTTCCAAGACCTCCTTCGTGTTGGAGGTCGGTACACATTTTAATAGGGGTGTCGAGATCCCTCTCTTGTATAGGATGTTGTTTATGATGGTGTAGTATTGTGCTTCTCGTCTTAGCCTCTTTGCCTCCTTTTTATCTGTAGGGAGTGTCTCTGATTTGAGGTAATTGATTATCGGGGTCATCCATCCTTGATCCTGACCTGATATGGCTAGGACCTTTTCTTCCTCCGAGATTGATGGGCTTTGCAGTTTTTCCTGGATGAGGCTTCTATTATTGTCCCCTCGTTTGGTGCTGGCTAATTTGGAGAGTGCATCAGCTTGAGCGTTCTGTTCCCGGGGGATATGGCGGACCTCATATTCCTCGAGTTGTTCGAGCTGTTCCTTGGTTTATTTTGTCCAGGTACTTTTTCATGGTAGGGTCCTTAGCTTGGTAACTCCCTGCTATTTGTGAGGTAACTACTTGCGAATCGCTGAAAATGATTGATAAACCCCAATTTTGTGATTTATCTTGTACTTATTTTAAGGGATTTTATCACCTTTTCCCACATTTATTCAATGAAATAGCATGGTTTTGTAATTCTCCCTTAAATTGTGCTTAAGTGTAAAAACATGCTTTTTAGGCCCTTAAATTGGTGATTTTAATTTACTTTAATTCCATTCGATGTATTGATGTGTTTGTTGAGTGATTTCAGGTTCATAAGGCAAAAACATATCAATAAAATTTATTTTTTCTATTTTTTAAATATGTTTATTCTTAAAATAATATTAAACATATTTTTCTTAAATAATAAATTAAAATAATACAACATATATGATAATTATTAGTTGAAATAAAACATAAAAAGAATATTTACTTATTTATTTCTTTATTTTTGCGAATACGCGGATATGTGGATACCAACACAAAATCCGCAATCCGATCTGATTAGTGTGCGGATCTAATCTGATCCGATCCAATAGCCTTGTGGATCGGACTCATATCCGTAATTTTCGAATTGGATTCGGATAAATACCGCGGATATGCAAATCGGATCCGATCCATGAACACCCCTACACTGCAACAACCATCAATGGCATCTCTCAAAAATTAAAAAATAAAAGAAAAACGAGAAAAAGCTAAAAGGTTTTTAACCTTTTATAACAAGCACCACCATACAAGTGGATTCTCAAAAGGTTCACATGTTGCCATGACACTACAGGTTTATATTAACTTTTGCGTTACTGAGATAAAAATCAAGGTTCACCAAAATCTAAATACTAATCTCCTGTAGACCCATACACATAAAAAGCCACCTATGCTTCAATCTTGCAAAGCAAGGAAGTTAATTTTGTCTCTACTTTCAAACATTTTAGTTCACTATATCTCTATTTTTGGAAATACCGAAGAGAGATATTAAAATTTTAGTTTATATATCTCTATCTTTTAGAAGTACTAAAACGACTAAAATTTTAAATTCTGACACTAAAATTTTAGTTTCAGTTTTCGATCACTAAATATGATACTAAGTTTTAGTTTTCCAATTTCAGTTTCAGTTTCTGCAAACAAACGCAATTATAGAATTGTCAAAATGAATTAAACGAGTTGGCTCATTTATTCTATTGAATTTTTTTATTTTTTAAAAATATTTTTAATAACTCTTTTTAAACAATCCAGCCCAAATAAATCTCAACTCAATAACTATTAAAAAAGCAAAAATATTTGGTTTAAAATTGATATTTTATCCCAAAAATCGACAGGATAGAAAAATTGGCTAATTAGTTTAATTTGTTTTTGTTTTTTGAAAAGTTGGTCTTATTTTAAAATTAGCATCGGCTAACTTATTACACATGCATTTTTTGTATAAGTTCATACCTCCACAATAGATAATAAAAATAAAACTTAAAAGTACCATACTATATGATTGCACATTATAGTTTCAAAAGATTAAAAATATTATATGTCATTTGTTCAGATGTCTTGAAGCTTGTTGCATTATCTGAATTATGAAACAGGAAGCTAAAAAAATTCATATCACCTTCCTATGTGGCTATGTGATACCAATTAGTTCCTGCTTTATCCGAACTGAACCAAACCTTGAATAATTTAAATTCGTTTCTGCGCTTGCATTCAACGGACGTCTATTTTAGAAGCCTTACATATTTAATATATAGTGGATCTGAACTATTTAACTCACATATTTAAATGAATGGGTTGTTTATTTAAATAAAAAATAATAATTTATCACTTTAAATGCAAATTCAAAAATATTTTTGTGCATTTAGTTACGTTTTTACATAGCACAAAATTTTTGTATCTAACACAAACTTGTTGATATAGCATAAAAATTTGTATACATTATATATAAATTTATCGATATACCATTGAAATTTTTTTCACATGACCTAGAAAATTTTGTTGCACGATTTTATGCACCAAAATTTATGTGCTTAATAGTTTTGCTGCTGTTATATCAAAATTTTTTCGACAAAATGTTATTGAACTCTTTAATAGATTTTTGATAAATTTAGACTTCGATCATTATCAAGTGCTAAAAATATTACATAGTCGATCAACTTTTAAGTACAGATTGGAATCACTTTGAAAGTAGTTGCATACTCAGAATTCCAATTACATATTAAAACTAACTTTGAAAACGGTTAGGTACTCACTCATAATGGAATTACAACTTTTCAAATGTGTAGAACATGTCTTCTACAAACAATTTTTGAAAGTTATTAGATATAATTATAATTTTTAATTATTAAATTCTCTATAAATAGGAGTTTTAGGATTAGAATAAAGAATTGAAATTTTTCGTAATAAAAAAAAACTCTCATACAACAACTTTTTTAGTCTGTCACTGAATTTTTGTCTGTAAAATTCCTTTCACATCTTTTATATTTTTTTTTTACAATTGTAATTTTTATTTATACAATTTATTCTTCTAGCAAGTTTAAGTTTAGTCATTTTATATTCAAAGTTTGTTTTTTTTTTTTCTCTTTTATTTACTTTGTAACAAACTTTATGCAATTTATTACTTCATGTGTGATGAGTAAACCAAGTATATAAGTCAGGATTGAAAAATTGCTAAGATATATTCAGCGAGTAATGTTCATGCTCTTGATTTAAAGTTTTGTAACAGTGACTAATGCATTTCTTGCCTCTATTTCTTTCAAAACAAGAGTTCGGCTAAAATTATTAGCTTTCAATAATTGATAATAACAAATGTAAAAGTCGATCAATCATGGAAGATATAAAATGCAAAAACATGAAAACAAAGAATAGATAATAGTAACAGTTGATTTTTTTTTTTTTTGGGGTATCATGTCAAGTTATTTGTAAAGACATCACAATTAGTTTCAATTCATTGAGGATAAATTAACTATTGTGATGTTATATTAGGTAAGACATGAACAAAATTAGATTAAGTAGCAAATATTGTCAGAATATCTATATTATAAAAATAATTTATATATCACCTGAAAATTTGTTCAAAAATAATAAATAAAATATTGTAAAAGATTGTGAAATTTTATTCAAAAATTTGAATGTAATTCAAATTTTATGGATCTTGATGGAGCAAGAATTATTTTACTCGGTTTCACAGTGGTTACTAATTGTTCTTGTATGGATGAACTTTCGAGGTATATCTCACCTTAAAAGGAATCAAGCTTGTCTCTTCATTTCTAGAGGATGTATATTTCGGCAAGAAGAAGAATACGAAAGATAGGAACCTGCAAGAGACACTCAAAAACTCAAGTAAGAAGTATATAAGAATAGTAAAATAACTCATATCCTAGAACTTATTATGTGAGTCTTTTCCGAGATTAGATATAGAAGATTCTTTTTATAGGCAAAAAATTGATGAATGATTTTCATGTTATAACTGTTTGGTCATTAAGATAGAAATAATGGTCATTAAGTCGATAATAAAAGTATGGGTTACAAGTAAATAATGAATGATAATTAAAGCCAACTTATAATTCATCATAAACAATAAATACCAAACTATAAGGTAACAGATCACAATAATAATGATAACGATGATGATGAGAATGAAGATGAAGAAAAAAAGACAAAAAAAAAAATCAAATAAAAAAAAAGAAGAAAAAGTGTGTACAATAAGCATAATTTAGTTTGTCTTAGTTTAATAAACCATTTGACAGCCTAATATTTCTGTACGTAAATAAACAATTATTTGATAGCACCATAATTAACTAGTCAAAATTCTAAAAAATTAACTATATAACTATTGGAAATTAAATTAAACTTATCAACAACTTATAATCAAGTTAAAGAATTCAAATTGAATTACAATTTTTAGAAATGGTTAGAATTTTCATGAATTACAAAATTACTAAAAGAAGGCCATTACTAGAAGCTACAAGATCTTGAAGAAGTTCCTCAAAGTTTGATAAGCCAATAAAACTGGCTAAAAGCATATCATATGACAACTCAAACTTTTGAAAGTCAAAAAAGGCAATTTAATATGATACTTCCTACAATTTGAAGGTAACTTCACCACTAATATACATACTTAACAATATAATCATTAGAAAACTTTTGCACAAAGCATCTGTATTATTTTTTCTTAGGTGAAGTTTGGGAAAAATATGATGAGAAAATTAATAGTGGGATTTTAAACCTACAATAACATAAATGGTTTAAAATCACAGGCTGGCTTCTGATAAAATCCTTATTTGCTGGGATTGTAGGTGTAAAAAGTCATTTATGGGATTCCAGCCATCCAGTGGCAGAGCTTAGTTTAAGGGGCCATGGCCCCTCAAACTTTTTATAAAAAACTTAGTAGTACTTTTTCAAAAGATAAAAAATAGTTCAATTGACTTAAATACTTTACTATGACTTAAAGCATCTAATAAGTTCAATAAACAACACTCTCTATCTTTAAGTTTAAATATAAAAATTAGATATTTTTTATTTATTTAATTTAATATTATTTTATATTTTACTATTTATTTAATTTAATTTTTTATATGATAAAAAATAATATAATATTCAATAAGTATTAATATTATTGTATTTGTATAAATTAATAAAAAAATTTAATAAATATTATAAATTTTAATATTTATCCTTCTAACTTCTTCTGTACATATTTTACAGGATATATATTCAAATTTTTATATAAAATAATAATGAAAAATCAAAGAATTGATACATTTTTTAAGAGGAAGACTAATATTTAAGAAGGAGAACATATAACTTTTACAATATCAACACTTGTAGATAGTTCTTCTACTTTAATGAATAATGAAGAAAGTGAGATATAACCTTTAAAAGTTCAAAAAATTACATCTAATGACTTTAACCTTAACTTTTTGGAATGAGATCTTGAAAAACGGTTTTAAATTTGGCAATATCACCAAAACAAGAGAGATGAGATTAGACGAAATTATCTTAAATGGGTCCATATCAAAAATATTTTGACAATTATTTTCTATTTGACCCTCCCAAAATTTTGTTTTAAGTTCCGCCACTGCAGCCATCACTTATAATTTTTGTAATATCACATAACCTCAGCCAAAATCAATGTAAGAATTTAGTAAAAAATCTAGAGAAATATTAAGATACTAGCTAGGAGTAGGAAATCGATGAACGTTGTGGTGGTATAGGTCACTTAACATTATTTGGAAAAAACGTGAGACACGGTTATGAAGAAAAATACATAATAGGGGGCCAACCCCTATCACCATCATAAAAAATGGGATCACACTATGGACTTGTCGTGTCGAATCCAACTGTCCAACAATATGCGATTCATATTGGGGAGGAGTTCGTTTTCTTCATTTGTTTGGAACGAATTCTTATAAATTAGGATTAACCTTTCTTTAGATATAAGTCGTTAATAATAATAATAATAATAATAACAACAACTTGTATACTTGAAAATAATATGCATTAAAAATAATGTTTATGGTTAAAGTGTATATTTGAATGTCATTAAATTGTCAAAAAAAAATATCTTTTCTAGTATGTTTGCTAAATTATTTTATGTAAAATAATTAAAAAATAAAAATCATTTTTGAGAAAAAATATATATATTCATCTTTGCAGGGAGGCATCCCCCGCCCCCGTCCTGCCCCATTGACATCCCTAGGACAATACGTTAATATACAATACAAGAGAGAGTATTGTCAATACAAAGGGACGTACTATTCTGCTCCTACAATTTTAAAAAACACCATAAAATCTAACAATTGAGTATTACACCAGAATTATACCAATATGTAAAAAAATAAAGGATAGATCACTTATATAAAAAAAAAAAGATATATGTCACTTAAATAATTAAAAAAAGAAAAAAAACTCGTTCAAACAAGCCAAAAGTAGAAATCCTCCTACTCTAACCCCGCGGTCCACAAAATAATAATTAATTGGAAACAAAGAAAGTACATTGAACAAGGACATCAATAAGAAATTCAATAAACTAAGTTCCAAGCCCTTCCCCATTTGATAAATTGGATGTAGCAATTCATGTCGAAGTCTTTTCCAATAATTTGTTGATCTAGTCATCTAGACTTGGTATTGAGCTCCAATGGTGCTCTGCCAAGTCTTTTTCCACCACACGGGATAAATAATTGATTCATCAAATTAGGAAAAATAGTTGATTCATCAAATTAGAAGGAATCAATTCCTTTTTTTTTTTTTGGGTCAAGGAATCATTTCCTTTAAAAACCTTTCAATTCAATCAACTTTTTTAATTCAAAGAATAGAAGCCCATAAAATTTTCTTTGGTCTCCATTCCACTCCAAACATAGCCAAAGGGACCTAAGTCCCTAAACCAGTTCCAATGGGTAAGAATAGCATGACTCATTTCCTGATTAGAGAATTCTACAAGCATTTGTGCTTCCAACCGGTGCCAAGAACACCTCGAGTCCTCTGATAAAAGGTAAAGAAAACAGGAACTATGATGTAATATTTGCAAGGATATGAGCTAGTTTTACGGGCAAAGAGGACTTGGATCAAAAGATTGCCATAGGGATATTAATCAATTCGAGGATTCCAGATCTTGTTCGAATTCAACAGGCAAAGTCCATTTGTTTTCATCGATAGTGCTGATAAAATGGAGAATCTTTCTGCAATTACTTATGCCATAACCAACGTGATTAAGCACGTTTCTGCCATTAAAAACCTGTAAGCCTAGATGCTAGATGTATGGCAAACATGATAAAAGGGATGAGTTGCACAAGATAAAGTCATGGCATGCCATCATATCACCATCTCAAGAAACAAAAGGCACAAAAAATCAAGAAACACCAAACAAAATGACGTACAAAGAAAGTTCGTTCCTTATCAATTCATATATGAACTGTTCTATGGAGAACAATGTCAACATGCATGTAGCCATTATGAATATGGAACAGCAGAGTCAAGCATTCTGTCCTTTTTTTTCCCTTCTAACCGAAGTCAAGTCTGAGACACCTGATGGATGAAAAGAGCCTAACGGAAATAAATAGATATCTGAGGGATGTCAATGTCATTATCATCGTCATCCTCGCAGGCCACGACAACATCCAAGTGACGACGGTATGAAGGGATCTCCACCTTGGCCACTTCCTCTGCGAGATCCACCATTCTCTTGTCCATTCGATCTTTGTGCCTAGGGAACATGCTATTATAGAGCAGACAGCTACCACACGAAATGCTATAAGCATTCAAGCCTTTTGCCTTCAGCCAGTCAAGGAGCTCTCTGAGAGTAGGATTGTCTTTCAATATCCACCTGTCCCAAACTGTCCAACTCATATCTTGATGCTTGATGACCTTTGGAGGAACTGGTTCAGCCATGGAAAAGAGGGGCAGAGCTAAGTTGGCAAATGTGTTTCGGTAGTCCTCAACTTTGTGTCCTCCATCCAAGACTTTGTACAGCTCCAGGCACACAAGACCAGTGGCCATGGCAGTTGAGGTTGCAATTGCTGGAATGATTCGTCCAGCAATAAACTTAGCCTTAAGTTTGTCAACCTCAGGAATGCTGTAATTCCGTGCCCTCATGTTTGCTAGGCCAGCAATCATGTCCATATGGTAGTTTGTATCATCATCCTACAATTTTGCAGTAAAAATGTAAATCTTTCTTTATATTAAAAAAAAAAAGAGTTGAAAATCGATTGAAATTTAAAAAACCAAAAAGAAAAAAGAAGGAAGATCTCATGTATTCATGAACCAAAACATCCTATTCCCAGCAAATACACATACAAACTCAACCTCCATGAATCCAAAAACTTAATTCAGACCACAAAATACAAGAGAAAAGGGAAAGCTATATCCAGAATCATGGGGAAAAAAACCCAGTCAAATCAAAAACCAAAATGACAAAAAAAAAAAATACCTTTTCAAACTGAATTGGCCTCATCCTGAAGTCTGATGATAGATTTGCCCGGCACCTTTCTAGCTTGGTGATTAGATCATTGATAACAGCTGCATCATCTATAGAAGCAGTGGAAAGAGTAGTGGCCTTCTCGTCTGTCACTATTTTTGCATCTTTCTTGGGCTCGAAGTCAGGTACTATCACACTATCAACAGCTTCAGCCAATTTTTTAGGGTTCTTCACAAAGTCTGGGATTGGTATACCAAATGTTTCTGCTCTAAGTATGGAAGCTGCCATTACAAACTGAAGATGACCAATATCAGAGGATGAGAACTGAAGTGGATGAGGGAATCGTTTAGGTGCAGACCAGAAAGGAGCTCCAGTACTGGTTGAAGCATCTTCAGGGAAAGTATAAATTAACTGCTTCACTCGGTTAGCAAAATAATCTTCAAACCTGGGAAAAAGAAACCATGTCTTAATATACGAGATTAAGAAAAATACCATATGTTCCCAATAAAACATTGCTACAAGTAACAGAAAAGCATATACTATTCTATATTATCAAGGAAAACATACTTTAGTCTGGCCCAAGTAATACAATCTTCAAAAGTGTCACACTTCTCTTTGTCCAAGCACTCAAGAACACGCTCCAAGTTGTCCCTTGCTTGAGCATCACCAGCATTCCTCATTGCATTGGTATATTCACTTGGATTAGACAAATATGCATTTACCTCGGCAGGTGTTTTCTCAAGCAAACCCTCAAATTCTGATCGAGCCCATGTCAAGCAGTGGTCAATGTTGTGTGGAAATGAGTGTACAGTACACATTGGTGCCTGTTTCTCGGGCGGATCTCTTGAAGCGCCATAGTTTTCTGTTAGGTGGGGAATGACCATCTGTGTATTGCATTTGGCTCCAAGAGTTCCAGACTCAAGAAGAGGCTTCTGGAAATACAAGCACCTCTGATCGACATACAATCTAGCATTCACGTTGTCTAATGCATTAATCACAACACTCAAGTTCTCCCAAAAAGTATCATGGAACACATTTTCAGTTTCAGGACCAACTCGATTTTGTAGAGCTTCAATATTCAGACGTGGATTTATTGATGCAGCAGATGAAGCAGCAACTGTAGACTTAGCCTGGCCAATATTCCAATCACGGAAGAGGAACTGCCTGCTTAGGTTACTCTTCTCTATGACATCATCATCAGTAACTGTCAGCTTTCCTTGACTTCCACAAGAAACTCCCATAAGGGCAAGGTTTTTCAAAAATTCACATCCCAATGCACCAGATCCAACAACAAACACTTTAGCATCCTCTAACTTCTTCTGTAGCTTTTGTCCAAATACTGAAATCTGGGCATCATAACGACTGTTTATTGGTCTAAAATCATTGGGATCCAGTTGTTCTGTAGGAAGTGATTCGACTGAGTCGAAGTAGAAAAACTGCATAGGAGGAACATTCATTAAAATCACATAAAACAATCAGTAGGACCATAGAGTTGTTTTTCTTTTAGGTTCATTATCAGACACAGATTGCTTGATCCAAATCCTGAATTATGCCTATGTAGTTATTAAAGAAATAGGAGGGTCCAAGAACAATAGGATATTAACTGAAACAGTAAACTTGACACAGACCAACCAACTAACAAACTGGAGTGAGCAAGCATCCCACGTCAATGCAGGATTCGGGGAAGGGCCGCATCCAAAGAAAAAGTATTAACGACAAAGAAAAAATATTTACCTGATAAAGTGGATGAAATTTTCCAGAGCATGCCTTCACAACCTCTTGTCCCACAATTCCACCAAACATTGCAGCCATTGGGTTCAACACTGCCCTAGCACCAAAGGCAAATTGCCGCAGAAGTTTTGGATTGACATCGTTCAACCGTCCATCACCTAAGCTACCATTAATATCACTAGCAATAGATACAAGTTTCTGAGCATCATCCTCTGAACCAGCGACAGGAAAGCGACCTACATCAGAGACAAACTTATCCAAGGCCTGGAATGCCAAATGCAGGAGCGGCGGGCGATCAAACTTGGAAAAGTCACTCAGAAGAAATTCACCAGGATCACGGAGCGCTTCCCTTAGTGGTTTAAAATTCAATACCTTTGGTTGTTTGACCTGTGTGACAATACCACCTTTCTCATATGTACCATATTTTGAGGTGTCTTCTTCAAGAGTAAATGAATATGCTCTAGCATTTTTAATCTTCCTTGGCTTTCCATCATTCAACTCTGTCATACCATGAACTTCAGAAAATACAACCAAATCTCCATCCTGAAACTCGAGCCTCTCATCATCAACACAAGATACCAGAGCTGGGTTGTCATTACTGATGGATGCAATTATACCAGTATGGGGATCATTTCCATCGACATCAGTAACAGTGAACTCGGGCCCAAAATCACAAAACACAGATCCAAAGAGGCCTCTAACTTCAGTTTTAATAAAAGCAATGGCAGGCTGATGGTTGTGGCAGTAATCATTGAACTCAACAGCTTTCTCAAGACTGGTTTCAGTGAAAACAACCGCCTACATAGCAGTCGATAAACACAAATGTCAATTCATCCAAACAATAAGAAAACTTTTACATTAAATCAAACCCTTAACTAAGAGTCTCTATTTATGTCGGATATCACTTAGGTAGTGTTTATTTTCAGAGACTAGAACAGGGACTAAGAGACTAGGACTCAGGACTGTGTATAGTGGCTAGAGACTGAAACTAAAATTTCAGTTCCAAGACAATTTCAGTCCCGTACCTCCAAAAAGTGAGGACACAAGGAACTGGAATTTTTAGGGACGGGAACTAAAACTTCAACGACATTTTCTTAATAACCAAAGATATTTTAGTAAATATTCTCATTTCATATCCATATTTATCTCGAACCGAACAGGATACTAAGACATAACTCAATCTTGTACATTTTACACCAAACATAATACATACTTAATTTAGTCTCAATCTGAGTCTTAGTTTCTCTTCCAAGCGCAGCCTTAAGCATCATAATATTCATAACTCAAAAGGACAAGTATTACCAAAACAGTACAAAATTTCAAACTCCTCTCACATGGTATTACTATTTACAATTACAATAATGTAATGCTATTTAGTTTTACTTTGCTTTCAGTACATATATCAATCAATCTAAGGAACATCTTGTGATGAACAATGAAAAGTCTACACAATTAGTTGTCTCCAATCATGTTATTAGCAATACTTATATATCACATAGCGGAAAGCAATACAGGATCACAACTACCATATCAACACTAACTACTATATCCATATACATAGTTACATACACCACATTTTTAAGTACGTAGTTAGAAATCCTCTACATTTTAATTCGAGCATAAGAATAAGTCAGCATACAAGAATTGTGGCAGAAAAGCAGCTATACAACCTGCTCAAAATTTATATATCAAGCAGGTAATATTCACATTTAATTCACAAAAATGCATGTCCAATATCCAATATTAAAATGCTCTTATACCTTTATGAATAAGACTAGTCTGTTATTACAAAAGCATGACAGTAAAGTCAGCAAAAATAGTCAAGTGCTTTATTATAGTTAGAACAATTAGTGTATTAGAAAGTAACTTTGAGCATTTGTGATGCCAGACAAAAATATGTCAAGAAAATACCATGCGAAATGTAAACTACTAACCTCCCATTTACAGTAATTAACTCCCTTCATTTGCTAATTATTAAGCATCAGGTCTTTAAGTTAATATAGACCCATACAAAATAGCAAGACAGTCAAATAGATAAATAGACACAGACAAGTACAAGATTATTTATTATCCCTTCATTACTAAAGTATGCACAAGATAAATCCTTTCCATAATTCCCTAGACATATTCAAGCAGGAGAAATTACAAATTATAATAACTTCACATGTAGCATATATATAGATATAAATTCTTTTTTGGAATGATGTTTAAATTAGAAAGAACGTTGAAAATAACTTGTAGAATGCAAATAGAGTTACCTGGAAATCAGAAAGTTGTTCTCTCGTCAACGTAGTTGTCAAGGTTCGAACAAGGACAGCATTGTTGAGTTCCTGCAGCTTAGCAACAGAAGCCTCTGCCCTGTTCTTGCCAATATCATTCTCAGAAAACACAAAATTACTGGACAAATCCCATAACTCCACATTCCCTTCATCATGCAAAGTCACGGATTTGACACCAGCAAGAATGAGATTCTTCGCTGCAGGTAGTAAATTTCATCAGAGCTAGCACAAATAGAATCTATATCACAACAAAAAAACTTAAAATAGAATAAGAAAATGGAAAAAAAAAATTTGCAGAGCGGGAACTATTTGGTATCTGTAATTATATCCCAAAATGATCAACCAACCAATTTAAAAAACAAATATCACAGTTCAAAATTGCATTGCATATTAGTAAACTGTCTTAAGTCAAAAATCTAAATTATAGAGGCCATATCTACTCTGCCATAGTTACTCTGCAGCAACAAGGTTTCCAAAACAAGGGAAGGCAATGACGCTTAAGAACAACACAACAATAAGAAAACACATGAACAACTTAAGTTTAAAATACTAACCTTGTAGTACTGAATTTGAGAAACTAACAACCAATTTCATTGAACTAATTCAGCATGAACAACATATTATGGGCCGGTCTAAGTTGCATGAATACGGGTACGGTACCAATACCCGGTATGAATATGGTACAGGATCTCAAAAATTTTATGGAGGAAAAAAAAGGGGTACATCAGTACATATAGAAATATATGTAAATTTAAAAATATATGTAAATTTCACAAACTTTTAAAAATAAATGATAATTTTCAACTAATAAATTATGTTTTATATCAAATTTAGTTGATCTTAAATTAAAAAAGAGCCTAAATAGTCAACTTGAATTCTTAAACTGCACATCAGAGTAGTTTCGAAATAAAAAATAAATAAAATTTACTCAAAACGACACAACTTTGAACCAATTTGAACAAAATAAGTGCCAAGTCGCACCCAATTCATACCCAAAACATATTTTTATGTAAAAGAAAACAATACCCAACACATACCCGTACCCAGTACCGGTGCATTGGCAAAATGCACTCCCCAAGGCCGGTTTGTTAAAGCTCTTACTTTTCGAGAATAGCTTGTCAAAACTGGTTTTGAAAGATACCTTCCTATAAGTTGTAATGCCTATGTTTGGAAAATCATAATAAAAATGGTTTTCAATAACTAACAAGTACATGCAATAATTGTGTTTGGTAAAACAAATTTAAAAATTTAAAAATACCATAATAAACATAAATATAAGAATATAT
>NC_029791.2:24157116-24175366 GCF_000816755.2 Arachis ipaensis | reverse complement strand
AATATATTTAGATATTTATTAATATATGAAGTTATATTAGATTTTATAATTTTGATAAGCACAAGCTAACTTTGAAAAGCATCTCCTTCGGTGTTTTCAAAAGCACCCTGAACGTTTAAAAGCAACAAGTAAAAGGCTAAAAGCACATGATCTTTTTTTGTACCAAACACAAAACGAAGAACTTGTGCTATTTTCTAAAAACTTTACCAAGCCAAGCCTACATGCCCATGACTCACAATCTCACTGCATATATTAATTTCTTGCCAATAATGGATACCAGAGACCAGATCACCAAATTTAGCAAATGCATCAATCTTTCCTTTTAATTAGAGAGCACTAAAAGCAACAAAAACCATTGCTAGTATAGTACATGCTGCCCCCTAGGTCATTGTATATTCGTATAAAATCATTTTAGTATTTGTGTGAGTTTCCGATTACAAGTTTACAACCAATTCAATAGCAGTCTACTAAAACCCTGAAGAATTTAACAACAAACTCCATTCATCATATATATAAACATCTTGAACAGCAAACATCTGATAATCCAATAGCAAGTTTAGAAGGATGTTAGAATTGCTCTCACATAAGTTTAATAGTTCAAGAATGATATACTCTTATCATATTTGGTTTTGAGTTTCATTTGTCATTTGACATTGATTCTGCTGTCGAACCATGGTGTTGGGTGCTATACCAAAAACTTTAATTTTGACAAATCTTCTCAAATAGAAGGTTCCTAACTTCACTTCAAAATCACATTTCACTAAAATCTATTCAGACAAAATCAAGATCAAGTATTAAGTTTGCAAACACAACAAAATAGGCACTAAACATTCACTCAACAAGCAACAATATCAGAGCAAATCAAATTGATAGATCGCTCAAATCTGAAAGTAACAATTACCGATCTCAACGCCAAGACCCTGCATCCCTGAAACAAGGACATTGGAACCAACGAGCTTCCTCATGGTCTCGCGTCCGTACACCGCAAGCTGACGGCTGTGGAGATCCTCATCGATCTCCGGCGGGTTGGAATCTCCCAAAGCCATTTCTGACGGTCCTCCTCCGACGCTTATGCTGTTGTTGCTGCTGCCGCTGTTCTTGTCGTCTCTGCTCCGGTCAGTGTTGTTCACCGCCGAATCCTCGGCAGCACCAGAGGGCGAGCAGGCAGTTAGGCTCCCGATCCGGCACTTCTTGTGAAATGAGGCCGCAGCAGCACCACCACCTACAACGCCGCCGCCGCTGTTGCTTCCGCTGTTGTTGCTGCTGTTGTTATTGTTTTCAGTCCCTTCTTCTACAACCTCTCCTTCGCTAGGTCTCTTTCTTGGAAGCATATAGTGCAGTAATCTGCTACACGCGCGTCCACACCGAAATCGCACCATAAAGGCAACAGCACCAGCAACGAAAACAACAACGACGATGGAGATTTTCACAAAGAGGGAAAAATCAAACGAGTTAGAAATAAAATGATCGGCGAGAAGATCTCGCGAGATGAAGTACGATATTATCAGAGGCAACAACGCTAAGAGCCAAAACCCTAATAACTGTCGCATCTTGATTCGAATGCAAAGCGATGAAGCAAGCAAATAAAAAATGAAAATGGAAGATTTCGAGTGTGGAAATGGAATGAAAGGAAGATGAAGGAACGTACCAGTTGGAACTTGGGAGAAGCAGAAGAAGAGAAGAATGGAATCTGTGATGTTAAGGTGAGAATCGGAGGTAGGAATTTTTGTAGAGTGCGATTGCGTTTTTGTTAGGTTCTGTATTTTTGAGGGTTTTGCTTTTAGGAATGATGAGAACGGGTGCGTGTATAAGGGGCAGTGGGGGTTTGTATAAGAAGAGGTGAAGTAGTTAGGGGCATTTTGGACTTTTGGTTCCAATAGAAAATAATATAAGAAATATGTTTCGCTAGGGTTCTGATAGACAGGTGGTGGTTTTGCCTCCATATGCGAAAATTTCTTACCTGAAACTATTAAACATCATGAAAACTCACAAATTTTTACTATCTATTCTATTATATAAAAATCGGATGTCTGCACTTAATGATGAAACTGACGTGGCATACTTTAGAGAGTGTTTTCTGATTTAATTATTTTAACTCATTCAATACAATTTATTGCACTGACTTAATTATATCAACTAATTAATTTGATTAAATTTTTAAATATTAATATAATTAATATAATTTATAATAATTTATATTACTTAATTAATTATATTACTTAATTATATTACATTAATTATAATTCGTTATATTAGTGAATTAGTCTTTTCATTTATAAAGTCTAAAATAAAATAAATAAATTATTATTTATTCTAATTAAATTTATTTATATACTATATATGAATTATCGTTAAGTTATAAAACATAGAACTTGTAGATTGTGATAAAAACGCAAATCAGAAAAAAAAACGCATACAATTATAGAAGAATTAAATCTATCCTCTTTATTTATTTTTAACCATCGTTTTAGATTTTAATTTTTTTAAAAAACCAATGATAGTGAAATTTTATTGATGCTAGATAAAATTATAGAAGAATCAAATCATAATTTACATTTATTGATGTTAGGTAAAATTATAAATTGTTGCTCTTTCAATCAAATCATACCACATACAAAAATAAATTAAATTAAATAAATCGAATTTGCATCTCTATATAAATCGAATTGAATAAATTCGATTTAGGCAAATACGTAGTAAATTAAATTCATAAGGTTCGAATTATATGCAACTTCTGAATAATTATAATGTTATGGGTATTTTATATAAAAATTAATACAAAAATAATTTAAATTCTGTACAATATTTTTTTTGTATTTATGAGCTATTAAAAATGAACGAAAAAATATTGTATGAAATTTAAATTTTTTTTGTATGGGTTGTTGTATAAAATACTAATATTATTATAATTATTTATTTTGAAACAGACTACAACTAAGATTTTATTAACATTTTTAAATAAAATATTTTTATAAAATTTTGAAATTTTTTATTATGAGCACTTTTTGTAATTATTATAAATAATTTTATAAAATTTAAAAATGACTTAACAGATGTTATGAGTAAATCGTCTGACAAGAAAACTCATTACAAAACCGGTCGTATATGTGATTAATCGGTGAACCGTTAGAACTGGTTGATTTTTTTAAAGGGTTTTCGGTTTGTTAATAACTCCTCCAAACGGTGCCGTTTTGACTTAAAAAAAAAAACTGAATCCCCAGCGACTTAAGCCCGTAACCCATTCCCATTCCCACACTTCTCTCCTCTCCTCTCTGAAATTGACGTGAAAATGAAAGGCCAAATCTATAACAGTTGAGATTCCTCATGAAAATAAAAGGCCAAATCTACATGGAGCTATTCAAAATTACATGGTATATGGTCCATGTGGTCCGTACAACAAGAATTCACCTTGCATAAAGAATGGATCATGTTCAAAGTTCTATCCTAAAGAGTTTAGACAGTGAACACTCATTGATGAGACCGAATTTTCCAAATATAGGCGTACTGATAACAGTCGAACAGTAAAGAAAAGAAATGTGTACTAGACAATAAGTTCATTGTTCCGTATAATCCAGAATTGTTGCTCAAGTTCGAGTGCCACATAAATGTGGAATACACATGCCAAACAAGTTCTATTAAGTATCTGTTTAAGTATGTACACAAGGGTAATGACCACGTAACAACTACTCTATACAATGCTGGTGATCCGTCAGAAGCCACACAAGTTGTTGAGGGAAATTAGGAATTACTACGATTGTAGGTACATTTTGGCATGTGAGGCAGTCTGGCGTCTATTTAGATACGAAATCCAAGAGAAAGAACCATTTGTGATTAGACTTCCATTCCATTTGGTGGATGAGCAACATGTGGTTTATGGTGAAACTTCTAATGTGAATGATATCGTCGAAAGAGCAATATCTTATAAGTCCATGTTTTTGGGATGGATGGCGGCGAACATGTCATATCCCTATTCTCAAAGTCTGACTTATGCTGAGTTTCCAACCAAGTTTGTTTAGAAGGACGATTCTTCAAAGTGGTTTCCTCGAAAGAAAGGCTTCGCAATTGGAAGACTCATGTACCTACAGATAATGACGAGTTTATATTCAATTTTGATCTTACTTATTTAATAATTTAAATTTAAAATCTTAACAGCCTATACCCCACGTCCATTTTATTTGATTTATCTACACTAGAAAATAAATGTTCAAATAACTTTCAACAATTATAATCTGTAGATTATACAATTTTTTTATTTTTCTATATTTTTTAGGAAAATTATTCTTATGCGAATGTGTAGCTACATAATAATTAAAATAGCGTAGCTTAATCCATTTAACAACTTAAAAGTGGGATTTTAACCAAATTTTTTGCAGCAAATATTGAAGAATATTACCAACAACTTCTCTTGAATACTCAAAGAGGATGTATGAGTTTTCGAGATATAAGAACAGTAGGAGGAACAATTTATGCTATGTATAGAGATACATGCTTCGCCCTTGAACTCTTGCAAGATGACAAAGAATTCATTGATGTAATTAAGAAAGCAAGCTCATGGGCCTCAGGATCATATGTTAGGAGGTTATTTGTCATTCTATTAATATCCAACAATATCTCAAGACCAGAACATGTCTGGGATAGATATTGGTATGAACTCTCAGATGATATTTTGTATCGACAGAGAGCTGTGATGAACATGAGGGGTGAGTTTTTATTAATTACAATGATAAAAGTTCTTCCTTGTTGATCATTTTTAGTTTGATTGAATTTTTACAGTATCGTATAATATGCAAAATTAATAATGTCAGATGATGAGATTAAGCAGTTGTGCTTAATGGATATAGACAAGATCTTACATTCCTATGGTAAAACCTTGAAAGACTATCCTCCAATGCCTTTAGCAACTGAAGTTGATAGTTCTTTGTTAACCGAAAGGGTTATTAGGGAAGAGATAAACTTTAACAGGGATGATTTAAAGAAAAATGCCTCAGACATGTTAGCCATCGCAACAATTGAGCGGAGATATGCATTCGATAAAATTGTTACAGCTGTGTATTGTGATGAAGGGGAGTTTTTTCTTTGTGTATGGTCATGGGGGTACTGAAAAAATATTTCTCTGGAACCTTATGTCTGCTGAGATTCGCTCAAGGGGTGATATAGTGTTAAACGTTGCTTCGAGTGGTATTGCATCTTTACTTCTTCCCAATAGAAGAACGGCACACTCAAGGTTCAAAATACCGCTGAACATAACTGAGGACTCTGTATGTAACATCAAACCTGGTTCTCCTCAAGCAATGTTGCTATTGAAAGCCAAACTTATAATTTGGGATGAGACTCCAATGGTTAGTAGGTACTGCTATGAAGTGCCTGATAAATGCTTGGGTGATATCATGAGGTGTTCTCCAACATATAGCAAAGATTTGCCCTTTGGAGGAAAAGTAGTTGTACTAGGTGGAGACTTTAGACCCCTTACATCCATTGATTTTAGGATGCTGTATTTGTTACTGCTGGGACAATTAAAGAAGTTGAGACCGAGTTTGGTTGGTGGAACAAAGGATGTAAGAAGTGTCGTCGTGGCTTAAGGAAACTTGAGAAAAGATATTTCTGTCCCAATTGCGTTGAAGACTACGGGTTCTATGTACCAAGTTATGACTCACGATACTTTTTTAACATTGACACACTACATACTCTGTCTAAGAAAATAATGGTATAAACTAATTATTTGTATTATTTCTTGATAAATTTTGTTGTTGAATTCTATCATTCATGATTCAGTTAGCCTAATAGGTTAAAGATAATT
This sequence comes from Arachis ipaensis, assembly GCF_000816755.2. Lineage (NCBI taxonomy): Eukaryota > Viridiplantae > Streptophyta > Magnoliopsida > Fabales > Fabaceae > Arachis > Arachis ipaensis. Next base: position 24,169,569 of record NC_029791.2, on the reverse strand, counting down.
GATTTTAAATAAGCCTAACCATCTCTTTCAAAGCATAACATATAGCAAGAGTTAAACATAATTAACCAAATAAAATGGTTTCATTGACTTAAAAGTGTAACATATAGCAAGAGTTAAACATAATTAACCAAATAAAATGGTTTCATTGACTTAAAAGTGTCGAAGAACAATAATAATACAAATTTTGACATACATAAAAATGTGCATCAGATTACTACAAGTCAAAGAACAGTGTGTCGAAAAACTGGTACCTCATCTAATATTCTCAGTTTACAATCCAGTGAAGATAAATGTGACATTTTTCTCACTGTAATTGACTCATATTTATCTAAATTTAATTTATATTAGTTTAATGACGAAAATTTTCTATATATTTCTCATTACTCATTCATAGGGAAGCAACTATCTATCCAAATAAAGGTATATTGATAACGGTCAAACAGTGAAGAAAAGGGAATGTGTACTAGACAATAAGTTCATTGTTCCGTATAATCCAAAATTGTTGCTCAAGTTTGGGTGCCACATAAATGTGGAATACACATGTCAAACAAGTTCTATTAAGTATCTGTTTAAGTATGTACACAAGGGTAATGACTGCGTAATAGCTACTCTATACAATACTGGTGATCTGTCAGAAGCCACACAAGTTGTTGACAAAATTAGGAATTACTACAATTGTAAGTACATTTCGGCATGTGAGGCAGTCTGGCGTCTATTTGGATACGAAATCCAAGAGAAAGAACCATTTGTGATTAGACTTCCATTCCATTTGGTGGATGAGCAACATGTGGTTTATGGTGAAACTTCTAATGTGAATGATATCGTCGAAAGAGAAATATCTCATAAGTCCATGTTTTTGGGATGGATGGCGGCGAACATGTCATATCCCTATGCTCGAAGTCTGACTTATCTTGAGTTTCCAACCAAGTTTGTTTGGAAGGACGATTCTTCAAAGTGGTTTCCTCGAAAGAAAAGCTTCGCAATTGGAAGGTTGACTCATGTACCTGCAGGTAATGACAAGTTTATATTCAATTTTGATCTTACTTATTTAATGATTTAAATTTAAAATCTTAATAGCCTGTACCCCACGTCCATTTTATTCGATTTATCTACACTAAAAAATAAATGTTTAAATAACTTTCAACAGTTATAATCTGTAGATTATACAATTTTTTATTTTTTCTATATTTTTTAGGAAAATTATTCTTATGCGGATGTGTAGCTACATAATAATTAAAATAGCATAGCTTAATCCATTTAACAACTTAAAAGTGGGATTTTAACCAAGTTTTTTCAGCAAATACTGAAGAATATTACCAACGACTTCTCTTGAATACTCAAAGAGGATGTATGAGTTTTCGAGATATAAGAACAGTAGGAGGAACAATTTATGCTATGTATAGAGATGCATGCTTCGTCCTTGAACTCTTGTAAGATGACAAAGAATTTATTGATGCAATTAAGGAAGCAATCTCATAGGCCTCAGGATCATATGTTAGGAGGTTATTTGTCATTCTATTAACATCCAACAATATCTCAAGACCAGAACATGTCTGGGATAGATGTTGGCATGAACTCTCAGATGATATTTTGTATCGACAGAGAGCCGTGATGAACATGAGGGGTGAATTTTTATTAATTACAATGATAAAAGTTTTTCCTTATTGATCATTTTTAGTTTAATTGAATTTTTATAGTATTGTATGATATGCAGAGTTAACAATGTCAGATGATGAGATTAAGCAGTTGTGCTTAATGGATATAGACAATATCTTACATTCCTATGGTAAAACCTTGAAAGACTATCTTCCTATGCCTTTAGCAACTGAAGTTGATAGTTATTTGTTAACCGAAAGTGTTATTAGGGAAGAGCTAAACTTTAACATGGATGATTTAAAGAAAAATGCCTCAGACATGTTAGCCATCGCAACACCTGAGCAGAGATATGCATTCGATAAAATCGTTACAGTTGTGTATTATGATGAAGGGGGGTTTTTCTTTGTGTATGGTCATGGGGATACTGGAAAAATATTTCTCTGGAACCCTATGTCTGCTGAGATTCGCTCAAGGGGGTGATATAGTGTTAAATGTTGTTTCGAGTGGTATTGCATCTTTACTTCTTCCCAATGGAAGAACGACACACTCAAGGTTCAAAATACTGCTGAATATAACTGAGGATTCTGTATGTAACATCAAACCTGGTTCCCCTCAAGCAATGTTGCCGTTGAAAGCCAAACTTATAATTTGGGATGAGGCTCCAATGGTTAGTAGGTACTGCTATGAAGCGCTGATAAATGCTTGGGTGATATCATGAGGTGTTCTCCAACATATAGCAAAGATTTTCCCTTTGGAGGAAAAGTGGTTGTACTAGGTGGAGACTTTAGACAAATTCTTCCTGTCATTCCACGAGGATCGAGACAAGACATCGTTCATTCAACTGTGAATTCGTGTTACCTTTGAAAGTTTTGTCAGGTGCTCAAACTAACAAAAAACATGAGACTCTCTATAGGGACGACTGCTTCAGATCAAGATGAGACAGAGCAATTTGGTGAGTGGTTATTGAAAGTTGGTGATGGTCTAATAGGTGACAATATGGATGGTGAATCTGAGATATGTCTTCCAGGAGATATTGTTATTCCTTCTTCGGACCAGGCATTTGATGAGTTGGTTCATTTTTCTTATCCAAATATTTTGGAAAACATGTCCTCAAAGGATTTTTTTTCAAAGCAAGAACTATACTGGCTCCCACACTAGACATCGTTGAAGAGGTCAACAACCATCTGATGGCTATCATTCCTAGAGGGGGAAAATTATATCTTAGTTCGGATTCCATTTGTATGGATGAAGGGAATATGGAGAGTCAACTAGATATCTATAGTCCTGAATTACTGAATAGCATAAATTGCTCTGGTTTGCCTCCACATAAATTAATACTCAAGGTTGGTGTTCCGGTGATGTTACTGAGGAATATTGACAAATCCAGTGGTCTTTGTAATGGTACAAGGCTACAAGTTAGGAAGCTTGGAAATCATGTCATAGAATATGAAGTCTTAATGGGTAACAATGTTGGTCATATTGCTTTGATTCCAAGAATGAATATGGTACCAACAAATGAAACCGTCGCAGTTAGATTCCAATGAAGACAGTTTCCCATAATAGTATCGTTTGCCATGACAATTAATAAGTCTCATAGACAAACTTTATCTCATGTTGGATTGTATTTGTCCAAACCAGTTTTTACACATGGCCAACTATATATGGCACTTTCAAGAGTTAAGAGTAAGAGAGGTTTAAAAGTTTTACTTATAAATCACGTAGGAATATCTGCAAATTCAATCATCAATGTTGTTTATAAAGAAGTCTTTGAAAAAATAGTATTCTAATGTAAATATTTTAATTTTATTTTAAATTCTGTATCAGTGTATAATTATTTGACCTTAAAAAATATAAAATAATTATTACTCACTTTTTTTAAGTTAAACTTTATTTTAATAATAATTTTATAAATTTCTTAAAATAATAATTATTTTGTACTTTTATTTTAAATATCGAAGCATATAATTTTTTTTTTACTTTTATAAATTTTTCCGTGCTGAGCACGGGGTCATACACTAGTTAAACTTCGATAAAAATAAAAATATTAGTTAACGAAATTTTTTTAACCAAGTCAAATTTATATACATACATTTATGAATTATTCTTCACATCCAAATAATTTTAGCATCTAGATTTAGAATTCTATTACACATCCAAATTACACTTTTGTCTTCTTCCTCCTCCTCCTCCTCCTCCTGTTGTTTTTTCTTCTTTTTCTTCGTCTTTTTTTCATTATCGTCATCGTCATCACCACTATACCACCATATCCATCTCCTCCTCCTCCTTCTGTTTCTTTTTTATTTGAATTTCTTCTTCCTCCTCCTTCCTTTTCTTCTTCCTCCTCCATCATCATTATCGTCATCACCAACAACACCAACATTTTGGTAATATCTTTATTGATTCTGATTCTCTGTGGTGATTGAATGAACCGAAAATATTATCAAAATAAAACCATTGTATAATACTAAATGAACCGAAAATGGTCCATTATATAAATTCGATTTCAGAAATATCTGCGTCCTGAATGAACCGAAAATATTATCAAAACGAAACCATTGTATAATACCAAATGAACCAAAAATTGTCCATTATAACTGAAACACTTATATCTTGAATGAACAAAAAATTAGCTCAAAACAAAACCATTGTATAATACCAAATGAACCGAAAAGTGTCCATTATATAAATTCGAATTCGATGATAACAATAACAATGATACGTATTAGAAGAAGATAATGACGACGACGACAATGGTGGTGGTGGTGGTAGTGGTGGTGGTAGAAGAAGAGGAATAGATAGTGTTGGTGACAATGGTAATGAAATTAAAAAATAATAAAAAAATGGAGGAGAAGAAGAAAAAGACGTAGTATCCAGAGTGAAGAAGAAGAAGCACAAGGGGGGAAGAAAATGGAAAAAAGGAACGCGTAACTCAAAGCAATTGGATATAAAATTACTTGGATGTGGAGAATTACTCTTAAATTTATCCGAATAATTTAGAGTCACACGCTTCTTTGTTCCATTTTTCTTCTCTTCCCGCACCCTGCTGCTTCTTCTTCTTTTTCTTCTTCTTATTTCAAATTTACGCATATCTCTTCCTCTTCCTCCCCCTCCTCCTCCTCCCTTTTTATTATTTTTTTACTTTCGTTACTGCCGTTACCACCACCACCACCACTACCACCTCCTCCTCCTCCTCCTCTTTCTTATTCTTTTCTCATTTTTTGTTCATGATTCAATTTTCGTTTGTGTGCTTGTTTTCAAATTGAGTTTGTATGTCACAATCATTCAATAATTTCGATTTATCTTAGATTTAAATAAGGTGCACTTGGTATGTGCTTGTTTTGAAACGAGTTTACATTCTGAATGTAATTTTTGGTTTATTTCTAAATATAATTTTGGTTCATTTTTGAGTGAATTATTTTGTTATAATTCTTCTTATTTCACTATTTTGAAAGGAATAAAACCAAAAAAATAGAAGAAAAATCAAACAAAAAAGAAGAAATAAGAAGAAAAAATTCTTTAAAACTTCTCATCATGTTCTTCTTTTTTGTACATCTAATCAAATAAAGAAGAAAAAACATATAATGTTGCAAAATCACTTGATGGATTTTGATGTGTTTTTGTTCATGATTCAATTTTGTTTGTGTGTTTATTTTCGAATTAAGTTTATGTGTCGCAATCATTAAGTAATTTCGATTCATTCTGGATTTAAATAAGGTGCATTTAGTCTGTGCTTGTTTTGAAACTAGTTTACATTATGAATTTAATTTTAGGTTTATTCTAAATATAATTTTGGTTCATTCTAAATATAATTTTGATTCATTATGAATATAATTTCAGTTCATTTCTGTTCTACACAATTCAAAAAAACTCTTCTCCCTCACTTTCTACTACTTCTTCACCAGGGAAAGAAGGAGGAAAAGAAAGAAAAAAAATACAGCAGCAACAACAACAAAAGAATGAGGAAGGAACGTGAAAAAGAAGGAGGAGGAGGAGGAGGAAGAAGGGGAAAAAGAAGAAGAAGATGGGCGTGTAATCATGCTCTTTTTATGAGAGTGATTTTTGTTGATATTGGACCTACTTGGATGAACTTAGATGAAAAAATACTTAGATATATAGCAACTTTGATAAATCAAGAAATGAACTTAAAAATTTTGCTTCACAATATTAGACATAAACTACATTTATTAAAAATATGTGAGTGAAAATAGAGTTCATCAATGATTGAAAAGTGGCCGGAGCATTTGTTAAATCAAATGGCATGACGAGCCATTCTTAGAGACTTTGGTGAGTGCAAACCGGGTCTTGTGACAATCTGGAGGAGCCACCCGCATTTGGTAATACCCAGCCTGTAAAGAAATAAAAGACCCGCATTTGGTAATATCCAGCCTGTAAAGAAATAAAAGAGTCGCCATTAGGGTTGGCAATTCATACCCTACCTACGGGTACTTAACCCGCTGCGGGTAGGATAGGGTACGATCCGGGTATGTGTGCGGGTACGGTACGGTACGGGTTTAGGGTGTACCCTACCCGCACCTTATATATAATACATAAGTTATAAAAATTAGGTATATAGTGAAGGAAGTGAGAATTGAACCTACAACCTGCCTTATGTAATGACTTACAATAAGTGAACAACCACTAAAACTAGTTAGTTAATTTAGTAATTTAGAGCATTAATTTTTTATTTTTTATGTTATTAATATATATAAAATTCGAAATGATTGAATTTTATATTTACTTTGAAAAAATTTGATATTCCTGCGGGTAGGGTAGGGTAGGGTAGGGTTTAGAATTTTAGAGTGCGGGTAGGGTTAGGGTTGAGAGATTCTCAACCCGCGGGTAGGGTAGGATAGAGTTTTAATAAAATTTTCAACCCGCGGGTAGGGTTAGGGTATGGTCCAAACTCTACCCTACCCTACCCATTACCAGCCCTAGTCGCCATGTGGCTAATATTTACGGTGGTTAACTTCCTCATGTAAACTTTAGGATTCAACAACTGAAACGTAAGGTTTATAATGAACATCAGTAGTGTTGGATTAATTTTTTTTTTTGAACACAAGAGTTCAACACAATACAGTGGAGCAACAAACTAACAGACACATCAGTACCAAAAAGCCTAGTAAAAAGTGACACAACAGCACAAAAAGGAGTCCCCTATCATCTACGGCATAGCCATCAACAACCAAAGGGATCTACACCTTTTCATTCGTTGGCGCTCATCACCGTCATGTTGAAGATCTCTTCCACACCTCTGCTTACATTCCGGAATACTCTTCTATTTCTTTCCAACCAGATGTTCCAGACGATTTCACAGAAGCATCTCAGTCGTTGCTCTCGATCCTCCTTCCTCCTTGGTTCCTTTGTCCAGCTTAAGAAATATTCTCGCATCGAACCTGGAAAAGCCCACTGTCGGCATAACGTCGATATCCAAGCACTCCAAACCTGCCAGGCAAATCCACAACTTAGAAACAAATGGTGGGCTTGCTCCACCTCAGTATGACAGAAAACACAAATACTATCTTCTTGTCTGATAATTCCAAACCTGCTAAGCCTATCTTTTGTACTCACTCTTCCTATTAGGACAAACCAAGTAAACAGTTCCACTCTAGGTAGTACTAAACCTTTCCAGATAGTCTTCGTGAAGCTGTAACTGGTAACCTCCTCTGGGATCAATTCTTCTTGCCAAACCTGCACAAATGAGTTAGTTGAAAAAACTCCTTTTCTGTCTAGTTTCCATACAACACTATCCTCTCTGTTTTGTATTAGATTCACAGGTCTCAACACTTCGTGTAATTCACTCAGAAGTTCTAACTCCCATTGAAAGAGCTCTCTTCTCCAATGAAATTTCAAATCCACTCTAGCCCATCCCAAAACCCACAATCCCCTATAACAGATCCACATTGGTTTGAAACAGAGAATAGTCTGGGGAATCAATCCTTCAAAGATCCACAGTGTAACCATACATCCTCCCAAAAATGAGTACGCCGTCCATCATCAACCTCCATGGACAAACCTGTGATCATCTTCTCCCTTAAGTGTTGATTTGTTATTTGTAATTGGCATATATCCTTCCAGGGGCCTCTTCTAGTAGGTAGTACTTGAGTTGACAGTAGCTCATTAGGATTTAGGTTGTTACAAGAGCACACGACTTTTTTTCACAATGGGCAGTCTTCCTTGGCAAACCGCCACCACCACTTAAATAACATAGCCGTGTTGCGGATCATAGCATCTCCAACTCCCAATCTCTTGGGAGCATGCACCACTTCCCATTTAACGAGTGCCATCCCATTATTTCCATCCTCCTTCCTCCAAAGGAACCTTCTCTGTAGAGAGATCAATTTTTCAGCAACCGCTTTCAGCATCTTGAACAAACTCAGATAATATACTGGTAGGCTATTTAACACTGACTTGATCAGCACCAACTTCCCAGCTTTACTCAGCACTTTCACTTTCCATAGGCTTAGCTTTTCCTCCACTTTATCTATGATGGGCTTCCAAGTTTTCACCAGCCTCGGATTTGCTCCTAAATGAATTCCCAAGTATTTGACTAGAAGGGAACCTCCCTTGCAGCCTAACAAACGGCACATACTCTGGACCCACTGCTGGTCATAGTTTACTAGAATCAAGCTCGACTTGTCAAAATTAATGCTCAACCCTGACATCAGCTCAAAGCACCTCAAGAGTCGCTTGTAGTTCTTGATAGTCTCCTCCTCCGGTGGGCTAAACAGAATTGTATCATTCGCAAACTGGAGATGCGATAGCTCTATGCTATCTCGCCCAACCAACAATGGTGATATATGGCCATTCCTGACCGCCTCTCCAATAATCCGATATAGCACATCTACAACCAGTACGAACAGGAACGGAGAGAGTGGGTCACTTTGTCTCAAGTCTCTTTCCATTTTTAAGGGTTTGGACGGCGAACCATTTATCAGGACCGACATAGAAGCTGTCGTTACACACTCCATAACCCACGATCTCCATCTCATCCCAAATCCCATCTTCTGCAGTACTAAGTCCACAAAACTCCACTTGACCCTATCATATGCTTTTTGGAAGTCTAACTTTATTATTGCTGCATCATCCTTCCTTCGCTTGAGCCAGTCCACAGTTTCACATGCAATGAGTGTCCCATCGTGTATTTTCCTGCCTTTCACAAATGCGCTCTGAGTCTCCCCTACTAGCTCTAGCATTACTTGTCTCATCCTCCTCACCAGTACTTTGGAAATAACCTTGTACACACACCCAACCATACTAATAGGTCGCAGGTCTTTAATCTCCCTTGCCCCCACAAACTTCGGTGCCAGTGCCACCCAAGTGATATTGGACTCCGCCGGTAATCTTGATGTCTGAAATAACCCGATCACAACTGTCGTGAATTCCGGCCCTATCTCCTCCCAACACTTCTTAATGAAATTCATGTTGTACCCATCACAGCCTGGCACCTTAAAGGAGTCACAATCTCAGACAGTCTCTCTTATCTCCTCAGCTGACGGCAACATTTCCAACTTTACAGCCTCATCCTGGCGTATCCTTCCCACCAGACCATCCCTGAAGCCCACCATAGGAGAGTGTTTCTGCTGATATAATTCCTTATAGAAGTCGATAATAGCAATTTTAATCCTTGCCTGATTCCTGACCTGTCTGCCGTTGATTAGCAAAGTATCTATCCTGTTATTCCTCCTTCTTGCTGAGGCTATGTGATGAAAGTATCTTGTATTTTTGTCCATCTCCTTGGCTTGTCTTAATCGGGACATCTGCTTCCAATGAATCTCTTTTCTCACATACTACTTCTCACAGCAACTTACTAGCGCCTTTCGCCTAGCCTCCATAGTTCCATCATACAATCCATTGCTTACCAAGTCATCAATCTTCTTAATTTCTTCCTCAAAGGTCGTAATCTTCTTATCCATATCACTAAAATTGGCCTTATGCCACCTTCCTAGCAGAATCGACAACGCCTTCAATTTATCTGTGAACTAAATCTCCCCCAAGCCTCTCCACACCTCCTTCACCATTCTAAGGAAGCCTTCATGCGTAAACCAGAAATCTAAACTTCTGAACGGCCTAGGTCCTCCCCGCATTTTGTTGTCTTCTACGATAATAGGGCAATGATCTGACAGCCCCCTTGGTCCACCCCGTACCCGAGTCTCCGGAAACTCCTCCAGCCACTCTAGGCTAAACATAGCTCTATTAATGCCACTACAAGAGCGCCCCCTAAACCATGTGAACATACGATCAGTGAGCGGCAAGTCCACTAACTCCATATCTTGGATCCAAGCCTTAAAATCTTCTGCAGACCGAGGTAAGGCCCCAGCACCTTGTCGTTCCTCCACCTGTACTATTTCATTGAAATCTCCAATATAACAATTAGGCACTTGGCATAACCCCGCTATATAACTCAACTCTTCCCACACTTGCAACTTTGCACCCCTTTCATGTGCACCATAGACTAGAAAAAAAGCACAGTTGAAGTTACTTTTTATCAGGATCCCTTCCACACACAACCATCTATCTCCCTTATGGCAGGTATTCAATTTAAATACTGATTCATCCCATATTAATAAAAGTCTACCTGATGCACCTTCAGAGCCTACATATTCCCATCCCGCTCCATCCTGTCCCCATAGTCTGGCCACATCATATCTCGTCACTGTCTCCTTTTTAGTCTCAATCAAACCCAACAAATTCAATCTATGTTTATTCTTAAGGTTCTTCACCATACTAAACTTTCCATCACCCCTTAGCCCCCTAACATTCCAAGAACTAAAGACCATTTAAAAAGTTTTTGACACACTTGTTTTTTATGCTTTGGTCTGCATCGTCTGAGTTTCTCCTTCTTCCTTGCTATTTTCCTTTTGCAATCTATTTCTTCATTTTGCGCTTGGAGTATGGCCATAATGTCATCATCCTCATTGTATAACATGGTGCCAGACTCCTTTGCCAATTCCCAAGTTCTTCGGTTCTCCAGCATCTGCGCTTCCAAATCCGAACACTGGGTATCACCATCTTCTGCCGCTATCTCTACTAGTTCATTCCCACAAGCATTCCCTTCCCTTTCGTCCTCCTCATGCCCGATCTCCAATTTGTTGTCACTCCGGACAACAATCTAACCTCCGTCTATGTCCGGTTCGATCTGTTCCTCGATTACCGCATACCCCTCAGGTCTCCCATGCCTCCTCTGAGTGCCGCTGCCAGCTTCCTTCGATCCTCTTGCTGTAACAGCCACATGCAAGCCGCCCCTATCACTGGCGTCTCTCGGGTGTTGCTCCTCATCGCCATGTGTCCAACAAATAGCTCCAACCTTCTGACCTGTTACGGGGAATCCTTCCTCCGAGCCTGGGCCTCATTGCGCCGATCCCTCCTGGCCCGTGCTCAGCATAGTGGGCATGAGTAGATCCACCGCGGCGCGCCATGAGATCAAGGCGGGGTGGCTGCTGACTTCCCTCGTGCCCAGCCCCAGCGATCGTGCTGTCGATCGCCTTGAAGAATCGGCCGCTGTTGGTGTTGCACCCATGCCCTTTGCCGTCTTCAACTGGTAGCGCTCCCCTTGCCCGACCCGAACCTCTCCTCTCAGGCCCATCCATTGAACCGCCTCCTTCTTCGATTGGTTTCAGGTCCAGCGCCCGCCCCGGTTCTCCACTCATAGGCCCAAACGTGGATCCGCTCCCATCAAGTGTAGCTGGCCCAATTAGTTTGTTTGGCCCCTTGTCCTACTATTTTTTGTGGCAGGCCCAAATCTCCTTCAAGGTGATAGATTTCTGTTTAGCATTGGTGAGCCCCCTTCCTTTTCCACTTAAAACACATGTGACCGTTCTCTCTGATTCTGCCTCATCTCTTGTACCGGTATCTCTTCCAGCATCAATTATGCCTTGATTATCTCCAATAATTTCTTGATCAGTTACGGATCTCCAGCGATATTGGCAATTATTGTTATCAGTCCATTCATTCAAAATTATGTGTGAAATTCCTAATCTGCCATTGTCTTCTTCCTCGCCTCGCTTTAGCATCAACAGCATCTCCTCCTCTTGGCCGGCCCCGTACAATGAATGATTTTGATGGCGCTGCACCAATTCTACTCCTGTCCCCTTGCCCCTGCTATCTTGAATTGATCTCTCTCTGTTTGTTGTCATTTGATGACCAGGTCTTTTAGCACAGTGTAGTTCACACGCCTCATGTCCTACCTCCTTCAAGAACACGTCATATCCTCCGGTACCCACAGTGATATGAATCCATTCTTAAATTCCATTCATTATGCACGTATCAATCTGTACACAACCTACCGTGAAAGAACTGCATAATTCAGTCTCTCTATCACATCCTACCACTTCTCCCCATTGGCTTCCTATCATATTAAAAGTGTCGACAGACCATGCTTGTAACGGGACTCCAAAGCATTCAAGCCACACTCTGCGAGTTTCACTATGTTCCGACTCCTCCTACCTCCATACCCTGTGAAACAAGTGGAGTAGGCTATTCATGTGCAACGTGTAGGTTTCTTCAGCATGGATCGGGCTATCGAAAGTCAGTAGAGCTTTGTATGCTCCCATTTCCCTGACCTGAACGATATTAGATATGTTCTTCGCGATCGTTTCCTTCAGAGAATCAAGGTGGATAGGCTTTGTCGTACCCCCTACAAGGCTACGCTTCAGCCATGCCAAATTGTCTTTCACCACTGCTACCTCTAACTTCTTCGTTCCGCCATTACCACGCATGTCTTTTTCGACTTCCTTCATCCGTTTCTCTCGTCCAGATGATTCGGCACCATTCATCACTACTTCGCTATATGGCTTCCTAACCAGTAGGTTTTGTATTTCCGTGCCTGTCTCTCCACTACCGGTGTTCGTTACTCCCTAC